>NC_084796.1:111254139-111555805 GCF_963169125.1 Humulus lupulus
TGTGGCAGTGATCTTGGAGGATATTATGACAGGAAAAGTGTTGTCAGCTCCCAGGAAAACATGCTTAAGACCGTCAGGAAGTTAAGCCAACTTTGGTTGAGGAGCTTGTTCAATAGATGGTTTTGGTGTTTCTCGATCTTGAGGGAGTTCCTCAAAGATTGGATTCCAAAACATGGTTCTTTTAGCCTGTGAGTGTTTGACGATTTCAGGGTTGATTGCAGACTCATCAGACTCAGAACTTTCTGAAATTTGGAAGAGGTGATTAAAATGACTAGAAGTGTATTTTGATTCGACCTCTTCCGAAATAAGTGTATCGATGAGATAAGATTGGAAACACTCATCGTTGTCAGGTGGTTGTTTGCCGATGTGGAAAACATTCACTTCCAGAGTCATGTTCCCGAAAGAGATTTTCATGAGACCATTCCTACAGTTAATGAGTGCATTTGCTGTTGCGAGGAAAGGTCTACTGAGAATGATGGGAATTTTGGACTCTATACTTACTTCAGATTGAGTGTCCAAGATGAGAAAATCAACAGGGTAATAGAATTTTTCAATTTGAATCAGAACGTCTTCTACTATTCCCCGAGGTTTCTTAACTGATCGATCAGCCAGTTGTAGCACCACAGATGTGGGCTTGAGTTCTCCTAGACCTAATTGCAAGTATATTGAATATGGCATAAGATTTACACTTGCTCCTAAGTCTAGAAGGGCTTGACCAAATTCCTGTTCCCCTATTTGGCATGAGATGTTGGGACAACCAGGATCTTTGTACTTCGGCAGTGTTTTACAGTCAATTACCGCGCTAGCTTGTTCTGCCAAGAATGTAGTTTTCTTGACATGGTGCTTTCTTTTAACGGTGCACAAATCCTTGATAACCTTGGCATAAGCCGGCACTTGTTTGATCACATGCAACAATGGCAAGTTGATCTTCACTTGTGTTAAAAGGTCTAGGATTTCACCATGATTTTCCAGTACCTTTCCAGTAGATTTCAAAGCTTGAGGAAAGGGTGCCTTTACTGGAATGCTTATTGGCACATCATCATCTGGAGCGGGCATTGACGTACTCGTTGTCTTAGTTAACGGTGAAACCGTATTTTGACCACTTCGAGTAGTGATGGCCTTAACCTCTTTGAAATTTGTATCTGCAGAGGAGGAGGTATGTGCCATGTGTTGCCCTTTTTGATGGATTAGTGGTTGAGCGGGAAGCTTCCCATGCTCTTGAATCGCCAAAGTAGTGTTTAGCTTTGTCATTTGGACTTTCATGTCTTTCATTTCCTCTACCATTTGTGTGAAACAAGCTTTGAGCTCTTGAGTTGAGGCTATTTGAGTTTGTGCAAGCATTTGCAAATTACTCTCAAGAGAATTACTTGACTGCATGATATTTTGAGGAGCGTTGTATGATCTTGGTGGTTGTTGCTGCTCAGGCCTCCATTGGCTTCCAGATGCTTGGTTCGAATCCTTCCAGCTGAAATTTGGATGGTTACGCCAACCGGGATTGTAAGTGTTTGAGAAAGGGTTATAAGGTTTCTTGTAATCCCCTAAAGCATTACATTGTTCCTCTTTTCCTCCTCTTAACTCACTAAGAGTTGGGCACTCTTGCGGTTGATGTTCCGTTCCTCCACAGATGAAGCATGGATCTCGTGTCTCTACCTTTGCAGCCATGTGGATTCCTCTACCTTCTTGAGATTTGAAAGCCTCGAATTGTTGTCTCAATGATTCAATTTGGCTTTTGACGTTGTCATCTTCCCTTAATTGGTAGATTCCAGTTGATCGTGGCTTGTCCATAGGACTCGGTCCATTCCATGTGTAGGATTTTTCAGCAAGATCGTCGAGGTACTCGAAAGCTTCATCGGGATCTTTTTTAAGGAATTCGCCATTGCACATAATTTGTACGAATTGTCTTTGACCGGTTGTGAGACCGTCATAGAAATAGCTGATCAGACGCCAACTTTCGTATCCATGATGTGGGCATTGATTTATCAAATCTCTAAACCTCTCCCAGACCTGATGGAAAGTTTCATGGTCTTTCTGGATGAAAGTAGAGATTTGCCTCTTAAGGCTGCTAGTCTTATGGGGCGGGAAATATTTGGCAAAGAATGCTTTTGTCATTTCGTCCCATGTTCCGATAGATCTAGGCCTTAAGGAATACAACCAACTTTTTGCTTTGTCTTTGAGTGAGAAAGGAAAGAATTTCAATCTCACAATGTTTGTGACATCAGCACAGTTGTTGAATGTAGCCACCACCTCTTCGAATTCCCGTATATGCACGTTCGGACTCTCATTTTCCAACCCATGGAAGGTTGGTAAGAGGTTAATCATGCCGGGTTTGAAATCGAAATTTGGCATATTGTTGGGATACATTATGCACGAAGGTGTGGCTGTACGCGTAGGATGTAAATATTCCTGTAGCGTTCTTGGTTGGACTTCATCTTGATGAGCCATCGTGGGTGGTTCAAGAAGTCTCGGTGAATCAGGAGTGTTTGAACGAATGGAAGAAAACGACGAACTAGGAGAGTTTTCTAAAGTTTCTACTTGTTGTCTCACAAATCTCCCTAGTGCGTCTCTGTTTCGTGGCAAAAATATTTTTTTATTTTTTTATTTTGTAAGTATTATAAGCGCAAATGTGTAATAATGTAATAAGTATACACCAAAATGTTCCCAGGCCAATTGGAAAGGCTGCCAAGGTACCACTTTAGGCCCAAGAGCTTTTCTAGAACTCCCCGAGGTTCTTAGAAAAGATTGGAGGGTAACGCTAACACAAACCTTATTTAAGAACCAATTTTTCTAAGACAGAACAAGTTTGGTTTTTACTAATTTCCAAAATTACACAAATGTTCTCAATACTTTGTTTGATTTTTTTTATTTTTGATTGATCTTTTTTTATTATTATTTTTTTTTTAAATTTATGATTTAAAATTTTATGCTCTTTTTTTTTCGGAAAAAAAAACTAAATCTAAAATAAAAATTCTACACTTAAAAAAAAAAAATGAAGAAATAAAATAAATAAATAAATAAAACTACTAAGGAAAAATAAAATAAAAGAGAAATTAAAAATTACACTACTTTTTTTTTATATTGAAAGAAAAAAAAATTAATTTACTAGGCAAACCTTTAATTGTAGAATTACCTCCCCGACAACGGCGCCAAAAATTGATATCGCCCAATAAATTCCTAAGCGGTCGCAGTAGTAATCGGGCTATGTCGTATCTACAGAGAGGTAAAGTACAAAATTAAAAGAAAGATTAGTAAATTAAAAATCATAAACTTTGGAAAAATGTGAATTTGAAAAAGAATATAAACATTAAATGAATAAAATCGAGGAATTAGAATCAGAAAGAAAGTATGGAAGGCATTAGTTTCATTCATGCAAACATATATATATATATTAATAAAATTGATTCATTATACTCAACTATAATTCTACACCATTAATTATAGTTGGTAAATATATATAATAAGCTCACCATAAAATATGTTCTTTAATTAAATTATACTAATTTCTAATTTTAAAAACCTATGATATTATATACTTTAGAGCGACAAAATACCATTGGCAGAATGCAGTAAAAAGCATATAATATAACAAATATTCTAAATTAAATTAAAAACCTAAATTACATAAGAAGAGCATGACTAGACTTATGTAAAAGATAATAATAAATTTAGAATAAAAATTAGAAGAAAATAAATTTAATTGTAACAAATATATAGAAATGAAGAATAAAATAAAGAATCAATATATTAAAAATATAATATTAAACATGAACTCCACTCTAGCCTTTCCACAAGAAAATTTAGCCTAAAATAGGCATTGTTTTCACTCAAGAAAATGTAAAAGAAAAATAGGAAAAGTAAGTGTTTTTCTCTCCAATACTCTCTACACTCTCCTTACACAATCTGATATAATTTTAACCCATTTGGTACTCTATTTATAGTGTAAATAGGACCCAAAAACGTGCAAAACCGTGTATAAAATAGTGGGAAAGTGGCTCAAAAAGCTGATGAAAATGGAAAGTGGCTGCTGGTAAAGTGGAGACACGGACTGACGCAGGGGACGCGTGGCGGGCAATGGTTGGCTCAGCTGGCTGGCAGAAAGTGGCAGCGTCAGGCGCGCCAGGATGATGGGACGTGGCAGATGGCGGCTGGCGGGGAGTGGGGGAACATGGGCTGACGCAGGGGGACAGGTGTCAGCGTGGCAGGCTGTCGGCGTCAGAACGTGGCAGATGGCGGCTGGCGACTGGCGGCTTGACGGCTGAGTTTGGGCTCCCTTTTGGGCTTGATTTTGGGCCTACTTCTCCTTCAAAAATACCATTTTCTTCATTATTTCTTCAATTTTAATTCTTTCTTTCTCATTTCTTTTTCTTTGTGTCAAAAATATATTTTATTTCCTGAAAATTAAACACAAATTAAATTAAAATTAATATTTTCAAATATAAAATATATGACAATAAATCCATGAAAATATTAATTAAAACTTAATTAATTTTACACTTTTAAGACTAATAAAATGATATTTTTGAGCACTAATCACAACCCCCAACCAGCTTATTGTTAGTCTCTAGCAATTCAAGCGAAATAAGAAATGTCAACATGATATATTTCCGGTCAAAAATTATAAAAAGAACTTAAGTATTAACACAAAATGTTAGTAACAAGTCAACAAGAGTTATCAAAATTACTTCGAATAAATCTTGAGTAGTGAGTGTGTGCACCAAACTTAAACCTTCTTACCGCAAACCATAGCACATAAAAGCCTTCGAAATTATGCCAAGTAAAAGTCTCAATTCCATTAACCTCCCATGTAATTGAAAGTATTTAAAGTTTTAAGGGTTTCATTCATGGAGTTGGAAAAGAAGTAAGCACTCATCAAATGGGTATATATTTAGGACAAACTCTTAAATAATTATTGAAACAAAGATAGGAAATAAACTATTTGGACAACCACCATAAAGAGTACCACAAAACTAGTTTTTCGGGATTTTAAGTTAAATAGACAATCTTTACATTTATTCTAAGAGCCATAAAATAAAACATGAAATAAACACACTTTTTTTTTTTTTTGGACACAAGAGACAACATAATTGAAAATGATAGAAATATTGCTCTTGTGTCTTTCTCCTTTTTTTTTATTTTTTTTTATATATATTTTTTTTCTTTTCTTTTTTTTTATTTATTTTATTTTTCATGAACAACATAGTAAAAGGCTCTCTAATAAAATTTGTCTATAGAAAATATTATCCCTAAAACATCATCCATTCATACCACAATACCTTGTCCAAATAATTATAACCATTTCTAAGAATCAATAAAAATTTAAAAGTTGTTTTCTCAAGTCTCACCATGTCTTCTAAAAAATTATTAAAAAGATACTTTAAATTATTTTATAATTTTTTTTTATTTTAAATTATCAATATTATAAAATTAAAATATTTTCTTGTTTATAAAAATGAAACAAATTTTCTTAATTACAAATAATTTATTAACTTATTGATATTTCAAAAATTATAATATATGTAATATTAATAATTATATATTTTTTATACTTATTTCATGCCCAAATAAATTATATATAAGTATTGTTTAAATAAATTAATATATTTTAAAATTTCAATAATATAACAAAAATTAGAGTGTCTTTAATAATGTATTTTAGAATGAGATGGTAGGTCGACTCTACACAACCAACCTACCATGTCACATGAGAAGTCATTTCCCACATAACCGACCTACCATGTCATCTAAAAAATTATTATAATTATGTCTTTTATTTTAAATTATATAATACTATTAAATTAAAATATTTCTTGTTTATAAAAAATTAAATTAATTTGTTTTAATTACAAATAATTTATTAATTTATTGATATTTCAAAATTATAATATATGTAATATTAATAAGTATATTGTTTTATACTTATTTCATATTGAAATAATTATATATATATGTATTGTTTAAATAAATTAATATATTTAAAATTCAAATAATGTAAAATTTATATTTGTTAATATTACATTATAATTATATTTGATAAATAAAAAACATATTTTAATTTAATAATATTTACAATTTAAAATAAATAAATAAAAATTTGATAAATGAATAATATCTTAAATAATTTTTAAAAGGACATGTAAGTTCGATTTAGTGTCATTACACAAATATATTGCTAAAGACACTCTAATTTGTTTTTACATTATTAAATTTTTTAAATATATTAATTTAATTAATTTATTTATTTATACTTTAAAACATTATAATGTAATATTAATAAATATAAATTTCTTACAATCATTTCATACACTAATAGCTTACATATAGATATATACATTTATAGTTTAAATAAATTAAAATATTTTGAAATTCTTATAATGTGGCATGATAAGGCGGTTCACATAGTAGCGACCTACTATGTCAGCAAGGTAGGACATGGTAGGTCGGTCCACACAGAACTGACCTACCATGACAACATGGTAGGTTGGTTTTTCATGAACCGACCTATTATGTCTTCTACAAGCATGGGAGGTCGGTTTACACATAACTGACCTACCATGTCCACATAGTAGGTCGGTTCTCACGCAACCGACTTCCCATGCTTACCTTGGACATACATGATAGGTCGGTTCTGTGTAACCCGATTTATGAACATGTGTTAAGTCGGTTTAAGGAGAACCGACCTCTCATGTCCGATGGCTGATGTCCAAATTGTAGTACAATATTTAATTAATAAATGAGTGGGAAACTCTTTATTAATTAAATATACATATCAAACACTTTTCTGCATTTTATTAGTCACAAAATATTATCTTAACTAATACAAAACACAAAACAGTGTAACCAGACCAGATTCATCAGATTTACCATTTCTGAAAGAACCCAAATTGATCCATTAAATTTACCAATTTTGATGAACAACTTTTGACAGATATTGTCATTTTAAAGAGATTCTAATTTTAGAATTTTCCAATCGATCCCTTTGGCATCTTTTTAGACAAAATACATTAAAACAATTTCTTAATAGTTTTTGCAGGAAAATGGTTAGTAGCAAAGCAATAACCAATATAGCGACAAGAAGAAATAGTACTCCTATCAAGGACGTTTCTTAGAACAATAAAAGCAATACTCAAAATTTTTCAAAGACCCCCCTATTAAGCATAGTGAGCACACAAATCAAAACAAACAACCATGAAACTTTTGTACTTCACCTAAAAAAACATTTCTCCCCCTTTTTGTCTAAATAGACACCAAAAATCAAAACTGGAGTTGTATCGAGAAAGGCATTAGAGATGCCTCTATTGAAGTGACTTTTTCAAAATATATATACTTTAAAAAAATCAAAAGTATATGAAAAGTAGAACTCGTCTTAGCTCGTGGTCGATTTAAATGAAACAGAAGCCAAAGTAGATGTGTAAACAATAAAGCTAGAGACAAGCAAAGCAGTTTCTTCTTCTTCAAAATCTCTCCGTACAAAACCAGAACCCATCGGTGGCATTTGTAGTTCTTGGGGTATTCCTTAGTGTGCATCAAGAAGTTGAGAGAGACAGAAAGATCAAATTTTGAGGGGAAGAATCCTTTGCGACTGTAACGACCCTCAAAACATAAAAGACCAAAACATGTGAAAATCTAAACTTATACTTTAAATCATTCAACCAAAAATCTATGTAATTTTTTTTTTAAAAAGGTCGTGTGCGCAAACTTTAAGTTTAGCAAACATAATTACAACAACTCTTTTACAGAGTTATAGAAAAACAAAAGTCATAAAAGAAATAACAAGCTCCCAACCTTTTCTTTTCAAAATGGTGATGCATCAAAACCTGCCCAGGTCAGGCCACTTGTACATATCCGCAAGCAGACTTCGGCTCTCACTACTCCACTATGCTTTTGCACTTACCTACAACATGAAACAACTAGGTAAGCAAAAAAACTTAGTAAGAATAGCCCTGCACACAAATATACTAAACCCAGTAACAGGTTAACCTATGATAGTCATCATTATCGGTCATTAGGGTATTGGATAAATTTCCAACCCTATCATACAATTCTCAAACAATAGCCAAAATAAAATCAAATACTTTGATTGTACCTAACAAACAACATTACACATATCATGATAACCTGCACTTAGAAAATCCCAGAACATTCACAAGATATAACACCTATCATAACTAATTAATAGATTAACATGCCTCAACCCGGTTCTATCATTTATGTCCTAGCTCCAACCAGGACTATATTACCATTGTCCTAGCTCCAACTGGGACTATATTTTTACCTTGTCCTGGCTCTAACCAAGACTATATTACCATTGCTCTGGTTACAACCCAGACTATATTCTTTGACCATGTCCTAGCTCCAACCCAGACTATATTACCATTTTCCTGGCTCAAACCCTTACTGTATACTTACCATGTCCTGACTCCAACCCAGACTATTTTACCAATGTCTTGGCTCCAACCCAGACTGTATACTTACCATGTCCTGGCTCAAACCCGAAATATTTTAAGATAGGGTTCTGGCTCCAACCCGAGCCTAGTTACCATTTAGCTGCAGAATGCAAAAGCATTGCAAGAGTAGGCATTAAGCATACCCCGGTCTTAGTGATCCAAACAAAGCTAGTGTAATCTAATACTACAAGAAGACACTAGTATATTCATGTTGTAGCCAAGAAAGAGAAAGGCTAACTTACTTGGAGTCCTTAGCTCCTAGCTAGATCTTTCACACCGCTATTTGTTTTTCCTTTTGCTGTTACTGTAGTTGATACAGTATACTCGGATTAAACTATGGCATACTCTTATATCTAATATTCTATGATAGCTATAAGAAATAAAATTCTCTTAGAGACTCTATATTATAGCCTCTTATACACCTTATAGTGTATAACGCTGAATTTCATTTCAGTCTTTAAAGTGTCATGAGAAAATCGGCCTCACCGTAATACGCTCTCCGTGTTGTGCATCTTGATATTCTTTAGCTAAAGAGCCCTCTTATCGGTTAACTCGTATTTAAGATTTTGGAAAAAAGAGTTCTACTCAACTCCTATCTTTAGGAAAATTCCTACTTGTCGTCCTCTTACGAAAGTTTACCATTTTCTATCATTTACCAAAATATCGCTTTTTGACCCTTTACAAATAATATATGACAATATTGTCTTGTTCTCTTAAAGATTCTACAAAACCCAACTCCCATTCTTACAATTTTTATCCATCACCTAGAATCTCTATTTACGATATTTTTTAAAAGAAGGGCAATTGGACCCTTAACTTAAAAATTGTAAAAATTAACTTTTAAATTAAATCAAGCTGATTTGGAATTGGTTAAGTCTCCAAATCCTTAGTTATCATTGCAAATTATTATTTCTTCCCATTTCCAAAACTTTACTTCCACTATTTAATTTAAAGTGGTAAAGTCTCATTTTTAAACTTTTGCCCTAATTTGTGTTTTGGGAAAAAACCCTTAAACTATCGTTCACATATTCTATGTCATAAGAACAGGAACTAGGCGAAAGCCTCACATCAAAACTTGTTTTAGGTTAAGAGAACTAACCTCCCAAAAATCATTTTTCGTTAAGGTTCGAAATTACCACCTTTCAGTTTATGGAAAATTTAGAAATATTATTTATCTTAATCCGTGACACAGTTTTCTCTAAAATTTTATAGGAAGCCTTACACAAATCTTAGCCAATTTACTTCAAAATTTCATATTTTTTGGGAGGCAAAATCCATTCAAATATTTAAAGGAATCTAGGCAGTGCCTGCTGCCCAAAAGTTTTTCCCAAATTTTAGGGAAAATTTGAAAGTTTACTTCTCTTACAACATTGCCCAGTTCCTTCTAAAATTTTACAGGGATCTTTATACATGTCTATATTAGCTTTCTTCAAAATTTCATAATTTTTTAAATAATGAAACTCATTAAAACGTTTAAAGAAATCTGGGCAGTGCTTGCTGCCAAGAAGTTTTATTTCCAGATTCTAGGGCAAACTTTAAAAACTCATATCTCTTATACCTTAAAACAGTTTCTTTTAAAAAATTTCAGTGACCCTTATAAATGTTTAAACTAACACCCTACAGAATTTTATAGCTTTTAGATTAGGAAAACCTGTTCAAAGGTCAAAACAATCTTTGTAGTGCATGCTGCCCAGAAATTTTCCAGATTTACATCAACATGCCAAAACGTTCATAACTTGGGTTTAAAAATACCTTTTCACGATTTTCCAAAGCTGAACATCAAGTACTCACAAAAATATATGCAACTACACAAATATTTTTCACAAAAAGAGGAAGTGAACTGCAATATGACCCGTTGGAAGTCAGACCATGAAATTTTGGCAGCATACATTTTCACTCACACTCAACAACAACAAACTTTCTAGTATAAACCCTAGCCACACGCATGCATGCAAATCATCATACCACACAAAATATGAACCTTAAGCATAAAAGAAGCTCAAAAACTATTGAAATACCCTATATAACTAGATCAACAAGAATCACAACAAAACATAAAGAACTCAACCATAGATTCCACCTTTCGAAACCCTAGCTTGAAGATGTGTTCCTTAGCTCTTCAAAGCCTTCCCTTTGTGGGCTAAACTCTCAAAACAGAGCCCCAAGTTCCACATGCAGAGTTTGAAGAAAAGGATTAGGGTAGAAAACATAGATGAGGAAGAAAACATGCAAATTACCAAGATTTCTTACCTTGCCTTCACTAGATCACCAAAATGGTAAATCCTTGAGGTACTACCCATACAAGCCTCTCTTGAACCATAGAGCACAAGATCAAAGCCATGCTTTGCTTTTAGATCACATACATGCAAGATAAACCCTTAGGGTTTCGGGTTTGAAGAGGAAGAGAGGAGAAAAAATTGAGTAGGTTTCGAAACACTCTTCCTTAGTGTGCTCTTGAGCTTCTCACTTTTTCGATGGGAAATGAGTGCTCTTGGCTAATGGAGAGAAAAAAATGCAGCAATGGAGAGTAGAGAGACTAGGGTTTGGTTTTGGGGGAGAGGAAATAGAAGAGTGTGTTTTTGTTTTCTTGAGAGTAAAGGAAATTTAAAAAAAAAAGATTAGATGTGTAAGAGTAAAATGATTATGGTTAAGCCAATGAGTGAGTAAGGCTCTTACCTCTCTCTCCTCCCTTGGAAAAGACGTTTATGCCCTTGTACCTTTTTACCTCCCTCCTTAGACACTCCATGGCCCTTTGGTAATTTTACTTATCTGAAATTCCTTAAAATTTTACCCTACAGTTATTAAATATCACCAAGCTTAATTAATTAAATTAATTATGACCCAAGAATAAAATTTTTCACAAATCACATAATTTTGGTAATTTTACAAATTGACCAAAATGCCCTTAGTGGCCTGAGCAAGAAATTTACATTGTTAAGATTGTTTGATTAGAATTCAAACATCAATCAATTTCCCTTAAACTTATTGGCTCGACTACAAGGTCCTAGTTACTAGACAAAATTAATATTTTTATGCCATAGTATTTCCTATTTTACTTAAGCGAGATTTTTCTCTCATTAGGGTTTACCCCTTGGTCCGAGACCAATCTTTCTTTTCATAAAGCTAGATCCTTTACCGAATCAGTACAACGGTTATAAAACTCACTAAACATTGAAAATTCGTATAACATCATTTATCAAAATAATATTTCACATAGTTCTTCACCTGCAACTAACATGTGTTCAAAACACGGGATGTTACAATACATACAATTTATAAAAGTTTCATCCCCGAAACTCAAAATAGATGGCGATACCGCTCCTGCATCTCAGCTTCCGTCTCCTAGGTCACCTCTTCTATGTCGTGGTTACACCACTATACCTTTACAAAATGTATTGTTTTGTTTCTTAACACCTTGTGTTTACAATCAAGGATTGCGACCAGTTTTTCTTCATAGCTTAGCTGAGGATCTATGCTAAGTTCATCGCAACTTAGCATATGAGTGGGGTCATTCACGTACTTCCTTAAGGTTGACACATTGAATACATCGTGAACTCTAGAGAATGTAGGCAGAAGGGTTATTTGGTAAGCCTCCTTTCCAGTGTTTTACAGAACCTCGAATAGTCTTATGTACCTAGGGCTTAACTTGCTGTTTTTCTTGAACCTCATAGTTCCTCTTAGTGGAGCTATCATTCACAGTACCTTGACCCAAATTCAAATTCTAAAGGTCTCCGTTAACGATCGACACACTTGCATTAGTGATCTATAGAAGTGAGTAACCTCTGAGGAATCGACCTAGTGTCCTCTGTAGCTTGGTCCACCTCTTCTGATCCCAAGAATTTCCTCTCACCAGTCTCATGCCAGTGGATTGGGGATCGACACTTTCTTCCATATAGTGCCTCATATGGAGCCATTTTTATCGATTCATGATAACTATTGTTATATGCGAACTCAATTAATGGAAGTTTCACACTCCGCGATCCTTGAAAATCTAGCACGCAAGCTCTCAACATATATTACAAGGTCTGAATTATTCGTTTGCTATGGCCATCCATCTGTGGGTGGAAAGTAGTACTAAACATGAGTTTAGTTCCCAATCCCATTTGCATTCTCTTCTAAAACGCTGAGGTAAATCGTCCATCATGCTCGAACATTATAGAGATGGGAACCCCATGTAATTGCATTGTCTCAGCAATGTATAAGTCTACAAACTTATCCGCAATGTCTGTGGTCTTAATGGGTAAAGAATTGAGCAGACTTTGTCAGTCTATCAATGATAACCCATATTGCATCGTGCCCCTTCGAAGTGTGTGGTAACCAGGTGACAAAGTCCATGGTGACCATTTCCCATTTCTACTTAAGGATCTCTAGTGGCTGCAATAACCCTACGGGTCGCTGATACTCTGCCTTGGTTTGCTAACACGTCAAAAAGTGTGCCACATATTCTGCTACATCTCTCTTCATTCCTACCCACCAAAAGTATATTTTGAGATCCTGATACATCTTAGTGGTTCCCAGGTGCATGGTGTAAGGAGTATTATGAGCCTCATAAAAGATTTTTTTCTTAATCTCCTTGTCATTAGGCATGCATAATCTACCCTTGAAACCCAACACTCCATCATCCTAGATGTGAAAATTTGGTCACATGTATTTCGTAGTCTCATGCACCAGTCGTTGGATCCATGGATCTGCGAGCTATCCCCCTTGGATTGCTTCCATGATCGTGGGTTGCATAGATAACTTTGAAAATATTCCCATTACTATCTCCAAATCCAATTTGGATATATCGTTTTGTAGTTCTTGGGGTATTTCTTTCACTAAAATTACATAAGCCATTTGTTGCCGACTCAATGCGTCAGCTACTTTATTCGCCTTGTTTAGGTGGTACAGTATATCGTAATTGTAATTGTTGAACAATTTTAACAACCTCCATTATCTCATGTTTAACTCTTTCTGGGTGAAGAAATATTTCAGACTCTTCTGATATGTGTACATGTCGTTGTGAATCCCATAGAGATAGTGTCTCCAGATCTTCAATGCGAACACTACTGCTACTAACTCTAAGTCATAAGTTGGATAGTTTTTGTGGTAATATTTTAGTTGTCAGGAGTCTTATGCGATCACTTTCTTGTGTCGCATTAAGACGACTCCATGTCCTTGACCTGATGCATCGCTATAAATAGCATATCCCTCGGTACCCTTTGGAATAGAGAGTATGGGAGTAGTTGTTAATCTGTTCTTTAGCTCATGAAAACTCTGTTTGCACTTGTCCGTCCACTCAAATTTGACGTTCTTCCGGGTTAGTGTGGTCATAGGCATCGCCATTTTGGAAAAACCTTCCACAAAGCGCCTATAATATCCTGCCAGACCCAAGAAACTGAGAACTTCTTGTGCATTCTTCGTGGCCTTCCATTGTTTCACCACTTTGATTTTGGCTGGATCGACTGCAATTTCGTCTCTTGACACCATGTGCCCTAGGAAAATCACTTGAGTCAACCAAAATTCGCCCTTGGAGAATTTGGCGTACCACTTTATCTTGCATAATCGTTGTAAGATCAACTCCAGGTGCTTGGCATGTTCTTCCTAGTTTCCCGAGTATACGAGTATATCATCTATAAACACGATCACGAATTTGTCTAGATACTCACCCAATACCCTATGCATAAGATCCATGAATGTCGCGGGTGCATTGGTCAGTCCAAAAGACATCACCATGAATGACCATATCGAGTTCGGAATGCGGTCTTGGGGATATCCGGTTCCTTGACCTTCAACTAGTGGTAGCCGGATCTCAAATCGATATTCGAGAATATTCATGCTCTCTGCAGTTGATTGAATAGATTATTAATTATGGGCAGTGGGTATCAGTTCTTGATCGTCACTTTGTTGAGTTCACGGTAGTCTATACACATTCTCATGGTGTCGTCTTTCTTTTTCATGAACAATACCGAGGCTCCCATGGAGAATAACTTAGTCGTATAAATCTTTTATCTAGGTAGTGTTGTAATTGCGCTTGCAGTTCTTTAAGCTCTATCGGTGCCATCCAGTATGGTGCCTTTGAAATAGGTGCGGTGCCTGGAATCAACTCGATCTCGAACTTGACTTCTCGGTCCGGGGGTATCCCTAGAAGATCATCAGGAAACACTTCCGGAAATTTGCACACCACTGCTACCTCAGTTGGTTGTAGCTTAGTCTCTCTATCCTTGTCTACTACATTCACCAAGTACTTGATACATCCATTGTCCAATAGCTTCCTCACCTTCAAAGTGGAGATCATAGCGAAATTCTTCTCTCGAGTTGTGCCTTGAAACACAAACGATTCCTCCCCAAGTGGGTTAAAAGTAAACTTTCTTCGTTTGCAATTCACCACTACCCCGTATTTGGTTAGCCAATACATACCAAAAATAACATCGTACTCATGTAAATCTAAACTAGCAAATCCACGGTCAAATCATGTCCTTATACCTAGACTGGTACGGATTTAACCCAAGATCGTACCATCATATCCTCCCCCAATGGTAAGGATACTCCACATACATTTGCCATAAGCTCAGGCTTCCTATCTATCTTATCAACATAAGATGCAGCAATAAAAGAATGGGATGCACTGTTGTCCATCATTACATATGCTAAGTTATTACCCATAGGAAGCTTAGTGATACCATGTCGGAAGTCCCAGCTCCTTTATCACCCTGGGTGAGTGCATAAACTTGTGGTGCAGTCCATATTGGCTTTGGTTGGTTGCTTCCCCTCATTCTGACCAAGATTCGGACAGTGCCTGGAGAAATGTCTAGGTTTTCCACAAGTGAAGCAATTACCATTGTTACACTCACCTGGGAGGCATCAGTTGCATTTATTGCATTATGGCCAATAGTTGTTTTCTCTCCTTGGCTGCTTGTTGAAGTTCAAGCTTTGGCTTGGTGGCTCCATTCTTCATTTATTATTTTCACCATTGGGAAATCTAGAGCTCCCTTGAGTATTGGTTTTCCCCATACTTGATAACTCCATTTTACTGTCATTTTAAGATGTGTTTTTGTGGTAATCTTGAGTCTTTTCGTTTGTTTTGTGCAAGATTACACTTGTGTTTGTCTTTATTGTAGGTAGGTGCTATGAATCGTGAGATAAATGTGATAGAAGAGGAAATTGTGGAAAAATGGAGCTTTCAGTGGTTGCTTGACTCAAAGTGGCGCTAAGGATGAGTTATAATAAGTTTTTGATGAAGGAAGGATGTTGAAAGGTTAAAATCTGAAGAAAAAAAAATAGAATTAGAGTCGTGGTTTGGTATTAGGGGCTATGACTCTAGCAAAGTCAGAGGCTAAAGGTTTGCTGAAAGTAACTAGAGCCGTGACTTCGTCAATAGAGTCGCGGCGCTAGAAGAAACAGAGGCAAAACCCAGGAGACACAGCAACATGCGGGCTGCAACTTGGGTTTAGAGGGTTGCGGCACCTGGAGGGCCTAACCAGATGCTGAAGAGCTTAAAGAGGACACGGGGCACGACCTAGGAAAGGCCAAGTCACGACCCACCTTTGAAAAAAGTGGAAATTGGTATTTTTCAGTACAAATTCATACTTTAGGTTTTAATTAGGTTTAGGATAAATTTTAATTACGAATTTAGAGAGTAAATTTGATTCTGAGACAATTTTTTCTGCGCTTTCATATTTTTATTTCTTCTTCAAGATTTTGAATTTTATGTTTCTGAATAATTATTTTGTTGTTTTAGTCATGTCTGATATGAACTAAATCATCTATCTAGCGGATAACGTAGTTGCTTGGATTTCTGTTTAATGTTATTATGATGTTCTATTAATGCTAGTAAATATCTTATCAATATTTGCTTGATTTATGATTTTGATTCAAAATTTGAAAGATGCGAATTGAATATGCTATCATTATATAGACATTGGTTACATATTGGACGAAAGTACCTGTATGGCTTGTGTAGCAATTAGGTTTCTATGCTTAATGCCTGCTATATGTTTATGTTTATCACAGAGATGTAGAAAACCCACATATAGGTTGAGATCTTATATCTTGAAAAATAATAGGAATCAATTTATGTTAACCTGCTATTAGAATATGAAGAAAGAAATTTAGAACTAATTAGTAAAATTAATAGAATGAAAAGTTGATGAAGTTAATACCCTAGTTCTTTTTATTATTGATTTTCATCCTTTGTTTAATTTTTTTGTTTACAGTTATTTAAATTGTGTTTGTAATTAGATTTATTCATCTTAATTTTACTCGCCAAATAGAAAGTAAAGAGCAATTATTGGTAATTGGGTTATAGTCTTTGTGGGAATGATTCTTATTTACTATCTATATTACTTGAATCGATTACGTATACTTGCGTATCATAATTTATAGATCAAGATTTTGGCGCTGTCGTTGGGGACTTAATATCCAATATCAAAATTATGGAGTTCATCATCGAAATGCCTTATTCTATCATCCACTTGCCAATGGTCAAGAAGAAGTGTCAAAGTGGGAGATTAAACATATTTTGGAGAAGACTGTAAATTTATCAAGGAAGGATTGGTCGAATAAGCTTGATGATTCATTGTGGGCATATCGCACAGCTTTCAAGACTCTGATTGGCATGTCACCATATCGACTGGTGTTTGGAAAAGCATGTCATTCACTAGTTGAACTTGAGCACCGAGCTTATTGGGCAGTAAAAAAGCTGAATGTTGATCTATTTATGGCATGACAGAATAGGCTTCTGGAGTTGAAGGAGCTTGATGAATTTCAAAATGAATGCTATGAGAATGTAAAGTCTTATAAAGAAAAGTCTAAGGAATTTCATGATAAAAGGATAATTAGGAAGGATTTCCAACTGATGGACAAGGTGCTATTATTTAATTCTCGATTGAAGCTTTTTTCGGGAAAATTAAAGTCGAGATGGTCGGGACCATTCACAGTTGTTGTCTCATTTCCCTATGGAGCGGTGTAGATTCATAGCGAGAAGATGGGACACATTAAGGTGAATGTCAGAGATTGAAGCACTATTTGGAAGGACCGATGGAAAAATGAATGTTTGTGTTGCTTTTGAAACCCTTTTGAATTGGGTATTCAGCGTTCGACTAAATGATGTTAACGACAGCACTATAGGAGGCATTCCTATAAATATTTTTTGTGTTTTTGTTTAAATTATTAATTAGTTGAACAATTTTATTTAATTTCATTTTGGATTTGTAAAGATTCATTTATTTTTATTTTTATTTTTTGAGTGAAATGTATGTAAAAACCGTGCAATTCGTGAAAAGGTAGTTTTCAAATTAGTTTGGAGGTCAAGTTGTGACTTGAGCTTGTAAGTCACGGCTTTAAACTAAGTTAGGGAGTCAAGGAAAATGAAGGAGGAGGCGGGCCGCGACTGTAGCTTGTAATTCGTGGCCCCAAAAGAAGTCAGAGAGCATACGACGTCTAGTGGCAGAGGCGAGCCGTGACTTGCTATGGCTGGGTTGCGTGGCCTGCAAAACAGATATTGGAGAAAAAATAAGGTGGGCCATGATTTAATAGTTTTAGGTCATGGCACGCCTTAGTCAGAAAGGGAAAATATTTTATAAACTTGTTTTTTCTCAACCCATAACCCTCATTTTGAATTTTTCTTCCTTTCAACCCAATTTATTTTTTCTTTCAGAATCTCTCTCATTTTTCCATCTTCCTCCTTCTTAAAACAACCATAAAGCCAAACCCACAACTTCCTAGATACATATTCCCTTCGTTCTTTCTTCTAATCCAAACCCTAAATATTTCTATTTGTGGCATTGAAGATAGGAGGAGCATTTGAAGAGTGGACATTCTAAACAACTCAAAGGCACATAAATCTCTCCTTTTTAATGTTCTTCAAGTTTTGGGTTGAAGTAATTTTGTGCTAGATTTACCATATATTGCATTGGAATTTTGGGATACATTGTTAGTATATATTGTGTTCTTTGAATTGGTATTATTGGGGTGTTATTCAGTTGAAGGAAGTAAGATAAATTAGCAAGAGTGCTGCAATTTTTTTTCGTAGTATTTGATGCATTGGGTTATTATGGGACCAAGAAAACAACCTGCTAGGGCTGCTTCTTCTAAAAATACTAATCACCCTTCCACTTTTCGCACCTCCGCCATAACCACAGCTTGCCCCGCCCCCACCACCCCCTCCTCAGGAATTTGACCCTACTCGATTCATTAGTAAAGATGCCTTTGACCATTATCAAAGGTTGTCTCAACATAAAGTAATTCAAGAACGAGGCATGGAATATCAAGATCAACCATATCCTTGAGAGACATATGACATAATTCGGGCTGAAATTCAAAGTCGCAATTGACAAAGTGTTGTGGATCATCGAATCCCTAAGGCCAATTGCTCCCTGGTTTATGAATTTTATGCTAATTTTATAGGAGCAGTAAATAGGAAGGTCTTTGTGAGAGTGGTGTTGGTGGAGTTCTATATTGATAATATTGACGTATTGTATCAATTGCCGATGTTGTCACAGGAGGAGGATGAATATTATCAGATGTCTTATCATAGTTAGATTGATTGGGCTGAAGTGGTTGAAACATTAGGCATTCCTGGTGCTAGTTTTGTAATGCAAGATGGACAACCGAAGCATTTCAGACGGTTTCAAATGAATAAGGTGGCAAAGGCTTGGACTCTCTTTGTGAGTTCGAGACTTATGCCTAACACTCACTTATCTGAAGTGGGAACTGATCAATGTCTTCTTGTGTATGTTATAATGAAGGAACTCTCCGTAGATATTGGACGAGTTATATGAACTAGTATCTGCAATTTATGCTGACTGACCACCATTGCTAGTTTGGGCCATGGTTCAATGATCACCAATTTATGTGAGGTGTGGGAGGTGCCTAAATATCCTAGTGATATTTATAGAAAAGCAATGGGGCCCATTTCTCGAGCTTCCGTGTTTAAATTCAATGCCTCATCGTTGGAGCCACCTAGACCACAACCCCTCCACGTGAGAGTTGAAGATGAAGGAGATGCTACCAATGAACCCGCCCATGCCAATGCTCAACCAAAAGAATCAAGGGTAACAAAGGAGGAGGAGAGGAAAGTAGCTTATCCTCAACTTTTGGAAGTTGAGGCTCCACCGGATCCGCAATTGGCAAGATTGGATTACATCATCCGGCAAAACCAACATACCCATAATTATTTGGGGGAGCTTCATGATTATCATCGAGCCCAAGTAGACAGGAAAAATGAGTTGGTTTATTGGCGGTCTAACCAGGAGGAGAAAAGGCATTATTTTCCTTATCCACCACCTTGGCATCCTTTCCCAGATCAACCACCATATGGACATGATTCGTCGCAGGTAAGCTTTCTTTCTTTACTTATTTTTAAACATTGGGCACCATGTTTAGTTTAAGTTTGGGGGAGGGAGCTTATTTTTCGTTTGTTTTGATTGTGTTATTTTGTTGTGTGTTTGTGTTAGTTGTTTGGTGCAGAGTTTTGTCTTAGTGTGTGTCTGGTACCAACATGAATGACGTTTGACAACAAGTGTCAATGAGAACAAAGTGAATGTTATGAGTATAATCCAAAGAAAATTAAATCTAAAAAAATAATTGTGTGCTTGATTGAACACTCTGTTAGTTCATTTTAGTTTAGGCAACATTTGTTGAATATCTTGTCACGGTGTTTAAATTGATGCTTTTGATATTGTTTATGCTTGCTAGAATTGGTTGGTGGATTGAAGAATGGAAATTGGAAATTATTTTCTACAATTCTAGAACTTGCTTACTTGTTATTTGGAAAAAATAATATATCATGTATGCTTACGAATATGATTTAGGCTATCATTTGGACCGTTTGAGCTTTTCTGGCCGACCCAAAATTAATTTATCCTTTGATTAACCCGTTTTGAGCTTAACATTGTATCTTTTTTTTCTAAGCCACTATTTAAGCGTAATATTTGAAACTTAGTTAGATATTCGTCCTTAATATACTATGAGCACATGATTGAAAAAAAGAGTTATGGGGATTGATTTGTAATGGGGTTTACTTGTGAATTTAGTGGGATTAGAAAATGAAAAGTGCAAAAGATTAGAGAGAGTATATATTGAAAGAAAAAACTACTACACTCCTAATATGAATATCTAAAAGAAACATGTTTGGGGGGAGTGTAGTTATCATAAGCAAAAGAAAAAAAAGAAAAAAAAATTCTATATCTCTCTATAAATAAAATCAATAAAGGGGATTATGGGATTATATTTACTATGGGAGTAAAGTCAGTGATTTTTGGTCATGTGCTTAGAGTAAAGTGAGCTTAAAAATTACTTTCTCATCTACCTTTACCTAAGTCATCATTGCAAACCTATATGAGTCCTATTGATTCGTATGCATATCATGATTTATATTAGTGGAGAATAGCAAGTAAGTGAGCTTATCGAATTATTTAGTTTGAATGGATTGATTGGAAAGAATTTGGCTAGCATAATTGATTTCAAATATGTTTATTTAATGATCATGACTTGGTAATCCAAAATGTTAGTAGACTAAAGTGTGTTGATGGAGTGTTTTAATTGAAATTCTTGATTGCATAAACTGTTGAGTAGTTTTTTTAGAATTTTATGCTTAGTATTCATGATTTTGAGGCATAAGTGTTGTTGTTAGTATAATTCATGTTGTGGGTGTTATCCGGCGTTGTCTTTGTTCTTAGAGTCTAGGTTTGCTTTGAGTCCTTTGTTCGAGGGCGAGCAAAGAGGAAGGTTGGGGGAGTTTGATAACTAAATTTTAGTGTCATTTTAAGATGTGTTTTTGTGGTAATCTTGAGTCCTTTTGTTTGTTTTGTACAAGATTACGCTTATGTTTGTCTTTATTGTATGTAGGTCCTATAAATCATGAGAAAAACCTGAAAATAAAGAGGAAATGGTGGAAAAAAGAGCTTTCAGTGGTTGCTAGACTCAAAGTGGCGCTAAGGATAAGTTATAACAAGTTTTTGATGAAGGAAGGATGTTGAAAGGTTA
This sequence comes from Humulus lupulus, assembly GCF_963169125.1. NCBI lineage: Eukaryota > Viridiplantae > Streptophyta > Magnoliopsida > Rosales > Cannabaceae > Humulus > Humulus lupulus. Next base: position 111,275,547 of record NC_084796.1, read on the forward strand.
AAATCTAAAAAAAAAAAATAGAATTAGAGTTGCGACATGGTGTTAAGGGTCGCGCCTATAGCAAAGTTAGAGACTGAAGGTTTGTTGAAAGGAATTAGAGCTGCGACTTGGTCAATAGAGTCACAGCGCTAGAAGAAACAAAGGTGAAACCCAGAAGACGCATCAACACGTGGGCCGCAACCTGGGTTTAGAGGGTCGCGACTCCTAGAGGGCCTAACCAGATGCTGAATGGCTTAAAGAAGACGCGGGTTGTGACCTAGGAAAGGCCAAGTCGCGGCCCACTCTTGGAAAAAGAGGAAATCATTTTTTTCAGTATGAATTCATACTTAAGGTTTTAATTAGGTTTATGTCAGATTTTAATTACGAATTTAGAGAGTAAATTTGATTTTGTGACAATTTTTTTTCAACACTTTCATATTTTTATTTCTTCTTCAAGATTTTGAATTTTATATTTCTGAATATTTATTTTGTTGTTTCAGTTATGTCTGATATGAACTAAATCCCCTATCTAGGGATTAATGTATTAGCTTGGATTTCTATTTAATGTTATTATGATGTTCTATTGATTATTCTTCTTTATTCTAATCTATATAATGTTTCCTTAGTGCTAGTAAATATCTGATCAATATTTGCTTAATTTATGATTTTGATTCAAATTTCGAAAGATGTGAATTGAATATGCTATCAATATATAGACATAGGTTACATATTGGATGAAAGTACCTATATGCCTTGTGTAGCAATTAGGTTTTTATACTTAATGCATGCTATATGTTTAAGTTTATCACATAGATGTAGAAAACGTGCATATAGGTTGAGATCTTATATCTTGAAAAAGAATAGGAATCGATTTATGTTAACCTGCTATTAGAATAGGAAGAACGAAATTTAGAACTGATTAATAAAATTTATAGAATGAAAAGTTGATGAAGTTAATACCTCAGGTCTTTTTATTATAGATTTCATCCTTTGATTAATTGTTTTGTTTACAGTTATTTAAATTGTGTTTGTAATTAGACTTATTCATCTTAATTTTACTTTCCAAATAGAAAGTAAAGAGCAATTATTGGTAATTGGGTTATTGTCTCTGTGGGAACAATTCTTATTTACTATCTATATTCCTTGAATCGATTACGTATACTTGCGTATCATAATTCACAGATCAAGATTTTGGCTGTCGCCAGGGACTTAATATCCATTATCAATATTAATTGTCAAATATTCTCTCCAGTATGCTGAACCACTCTTCTGCCATTAGGGGGGTCCTAAGTCCCTTCGAAAATAGGTGGGTTTTTCCTACTAAGTCGTTCTAATATAAGTTTAGGTTGTTCTGTTCTAGGTGCTTCCACTGGCGGATTTGCTCCCACCATTGGGTCTTCTTGCGCCGAGAATTCCTGTTGTTCTGGAATGTCTTTCCGGGGTGCTGGGGGTGTGGGGTTGTGTGGGGCTTATGGGAATCTCCACATTAATGCCTCAAACAACTGAGTGTTTTCCGCATTCTGCTCATGCACAATCCTTCTCAAATCCTCTATCTTAGTTCCTAGATTGGGTTCCGACTGTACTCTTTGTCCTCGACTTCTCCCTAGGCCTCGACCCCTTCCTCTGCCTCAGCCACAACCTACCTCTTGGTCAACGACTGGTCTCTCGGTTGGGTCTGGTAGGTTAACAGCTCGACCTCTCCTAGCTCTGGTGTTAGGCACCATCGCGAATTTCTATACAACATTGTATAGTTGGGAAGAATACTAACATAGCATTAAATGAGCATACAAGTTTTGTTCATACACAAGAAAGAAGAACCATAACGATTCAACTCAAAGCAGGTAGTCATAACATTATGGGATATAACCTAGCAATAAAAAATGATCACGATAGATCATGGCATAAAGTTTTAGTTAGCAGAACTGTAAATATAAAAAAAGAACCCTAACTACTTGTGGGGTTTCTACATACGCCTGCTACAACTATTCAAAAGTTCTACAACTTAGTAGGTTTGCAAAGTATTTACAGAAGTATCAACAAGACTTTCATAGCAAAACCTAACCTATCATATCAAACTCTATGTCAATATACTCGTCTGACTGCTCGGGATCCTTCTCTAACTTGCTCTTGTCATCTCCCACTAGGTGCACTACTGGATCGCCCATCTCCTCCCCCACCTCGCCATATGTTGTTGATGCCTCCATGGGCTAGGGTGGCTCCTTTCAAAGACTTCTATCATGTAATGCATCCATTGCAAAATGATACGCCGATGTCATTGATCGTACTCGTAGCGTCGAAGAATCGTATCATTAAAGAGTCTACAATAATTGATCCTAGGTGTAGGGATCATGGGTAGGTTCTCTATCACAAGGTCACATATCTCACGTATATCAGCCATAACCCACAATTTATAGAATTAAGGTAAATAAAAGAAAGTAAAGGAAACAAATATGAATAGACAGTACTTATAGTGAGTGTGAGTCTATCTTGTAAAATGTACATGTGGGTTTGTCTACTGAATTGACTCAACTCGAGCTCTGATAACGCTTGTAACGACCCTCAAAACATACAATACCAAAACGTGTAGAAATTTAAACTTTTACTTTAAATCATTGTACCAAAAATACATATAAAAAAAATTGAAAAGGTCATGTGCACAAACTTTACGTTTAGCAAACGGAAGTACAACTACTCTTTTACAAAGTTATAGAAAAACAAATGTGATAAAAGAAACAACAAGCTCCCAGCTTTTTATTTTCAAAATGGTGATCCATCAAACCTCCCTATCAGGCCAAATGTACACATCTGCAAGCAGACTCTGGCTCTCACTACTCCACTCTACTTTTACAATTATCTACAACATGAAATAACTAGGTAAGCGAAAACGCTTAGTAAGAATAGCCCTGTACATAAATATACTAAACCCAGTAACGAGTTGACCTAAGATAGTTATCACTAACGGTCATTATGGTATTGGATAAATTCCCAACCCTATCATACAATTCTCAACACAATAGCCAAACCAGAATCAAATACTTTGATTTTACCTAACAAACAACGTTACACATATCATGATAACCTGTACTCAAAAAATCCCAGAACATTCAAGTTATATAACACATATCATAACTAATCAATAGATTAACAGCAAGGGATCCAGGCTTCAACCCAGTTTTAGCATTTATGTCCTGGCTCCAACTCGGACTATATTACCATTGTCCTGGCTCCAACCGAGACTATATTTTTATCTTGTCCTGGCTCCAACCCGGACTATATCACCATTCTCCTAGCTTTAACTCGGACTATATTCTTTTACTATGTCCTAGCTCCAACCCAGACTATATTACCATTCTCCTGGCTCCAACCTGGACTGTATACTTACCATGTCCTGGCTCCAACACGGACTATTTTACCATTATCCTAGCTCCAACCCGGATTGTATACTTACCATGTCCTGGCTCAAACCTAGACTATTTTATGCTAGGGTTCTGGCTCCAACCCGAGCCTACTTAACATTTGTCCGTAGAATGCAAAAGCATTGCAAGAGTAGGCATTAAGCATACCTTGGTCTTAGGGACCCAAACAAAACAAGTGTAATCTACTACTACAACCACACACTAGTATGTTCATGTTGTAGCAAAGAAAGAGAAAGGCTAACTTACTTGGAGTCCTTAGCTCCCAATTGGATCTTTCACACCACTATTCGTTTTTCCTTTTGTGCTTACTCTAGTTAATACAGTGTACTCGGATTAATCTATGACATACTCCTATATCTAATATTCTATTATAGCTACATGCAATAAAATTCTCTTAGAGACTCTATGCTATAGCCTCTGATACACCTTATAATGTATAAAGCTGAATTTTGTTTCAGTCTTTACAGTGTCATGAGAAAATTGGCCTCACCGCAATACTCTCTCCGTGCCGTGCATCTTAATGTTCTATAGTTAAAGAACCCTGTTATTGGTCCTATCTTTAGAAAAATACCAACTTGTTGTCCTCGTACGAAAGTTTACTGTTTTCTATCATTTACCAAAATACTGCTTTTTGACCCTTTACAAATAATATATGACAATATTATCCCGTTCTCTTAAAAATTCTACAAAAGCCAACTCCAATTCTTACAATTTTTATCCATAACCTAGGATCATTATTTTTTAAAACAAGGGACGTTGGACCCTCAACTTCAAAATGGTAAAAATCAACTTTTAAATTAACTCAAGCTGATTTGAAATTGCTTGAGTCTCCAAAACCTAATTTATCTTTGCGAAGGATTATTTCTTCTTGTACGGGCTGTTTAGCAGGACGAGCCTTGGACTAAACATGATTTAGTCCCAGGCTCCCACAGGCCAGAGGCTCTATTTTCAGGACGGGCCCTTTCTAGCTCGAGGGGGTCCTGTTTCCAGCTCGCTCTTGTTGCACCAGGAGCTGGGAACAACATCCGGCGACCACTGACGGATCAGCTCGGGTTATGGATTGCTCCGGTAGCGAGCTTCTCAGGAAGCTCTGACCCTATGGGAAGTCAACACGCAAGATAAACGTGCATAATCCTGCCATCACGTGTCCGATATCTCCCTGACTTCTCGGACACGCAGCAGGAGCGTGCGTATTCAGACACCCACGGACGGGTTGGGCCGTGCGGCCCATTATCTCCTTCCATACTGATTAGACCACACTTGTGTGTCAGGTTTAGGAATTAATCATGAATATTACAGACTTGATATGACAAATGGTAAGGTCACGGGATGACCTCCCTACCAACTTCCAGGTGCCTTCTCCTATAAATATGGAGACCCTGGGAGTTGATAGGGGTTGGAAAAATAGTCTTGTAAGAACTATATACTTTGTAAACCAATTACCCAGAAAAGATCAATAATATTGACTAGTGGAGTAGAAGGATTTTAACCTTTGAACCACTTAAAAACGTGTCGCCAGTCACCTAGTTCTTCCCCCAAAGATTTCATATCTGCGACGGTTCTACTTTTAAGTACTAATCTCTTTCTCTTCTTCTCTTAATTATCTGTTGCCGAAGAACTGCGTCAACAGTTTGGTGCTTTCATTGAGAGCAAGTCCGATTAGTACTACCACAAACATACAACTATGGTGACCACTCGATCCAAACATGGCAACGAGACAGAACAACATGATGGGCAGGAGGCCCGCCATGTTGCCCTCCCTGATGAGCAAGTTCCTGAAGTCCAGCAAAGGCCAGGAAAGTAGCCGGCCGGCCAAGACGACACTGGTAGTTCGGCGCCCCGGCCGCCTAATCCGAATCCATGTTATTACACTGCGGTGGAGATGGAGAATGCTCAGCTGAGGAGCCAGCTAGCAGCAGCTGGTCAGCAAATCCAGGATATTCTGAGTCGACTACCCCCTCTCACAAGCAACGGTAACGTTGGAGAGAGGCAAGGCGAGGCTCCTAAGTCTCGCCGGAGTAATCGATCCAGGCATAGCCGTTCGGGTAGACTCCCTGCAGCCAACTCCACCCCTTCAACGCACCATCAAGAGGCGAACTTCAGGGAAATGCCTCAGACCGAACAGCAGCAGTACAGCCGTTCGGTTAGGACATCAGCCCCTAGCTCTCAGCCTTCCTCGAGGACGCCCAGAAGAGATCGAGGGAATTCCCAAAGGAGGGCCGAGGGGATCCGGAGACGTCAGCCGGTCCCCGAAGAACGTCCAATTCCTCGTCCAGCTCGCCCAGCGCGAAACCATCAAGCTGGCAGGGCCGAGAGGGCCCCACCAAATTTAGTCCGTCCGGACGGCACTAGGATCGCCTCTCCGGTCAGGCATCCTCCTTCTCCCATCAGATATCCGTCTCCTCAGACCCTCCGAGACATCCCGACCTACGGAAATAGTAGGAGAGACCCGCCATCGGTCGGGCCTTCTCGGCGCAGCAGGGTGCAGGGGGAAGGATCAGGTCGGAGCCGCCAAAGACGCACCTCGAGCCTGTCCAGCAGGAGTCACTGGACCGGTAGTGCACGGAGTGATCTTTCGGGAGGAGACCTGCGACAGCGACTAAGTTCAGCACAAAGTCACCATAATACCCATGGAGGCGACCTTCGAGATCGCCTCAACTCTCACAGAGAGGATCGAGTTAGGGATGGTAGCCAGGCCCGCTCAGTTGGGGTCTGATCCGAAGTACGTAATGGCGGGAATGCCCCAAATGACCTATCTCCAGATAGGAGGGGCAACAACCCGCCTAATATGTACAACGGGTCCGGAGCTGTTGAACAGCCCCGGAATAACCCAGGATCTCAGGACAAAACCCTAGAGCGCTTAACTCAAATGGAGGAGCTGATGAAGAAGCTCCTATCGGAGAAAGAAAAAGACGAATATGATTCAGGGGATGAGATGGAGCTCTTCGCCCCCAACATAGCAGCAACGGCATACCCTTCTGGCTTTCGTATGCCTCACTTGTCAAAGTTCAACGGGGATGGAGACCCATCTGACCACTTAGGGATGTTCAACACCCTAATGATGGCTCATAACATCGGGCCAGAGCTTCGTTGCTTGATCTTTCCTTCCACCCTAACTGGACCTGCCAGGCAGTGGTTCAAACAAAGTAAAAGGCAGTCAATCAGCTCCTGGAAGACCTTTTCGGCTGACTTCAAGAGGGCATTCCGCGCCTCTCAGGCCGCCAGGGTCCAGGCCGACTCCCTAGCTAACGTGAGACAGCAACCTGGAGAAACGCTAAAAGCCTACTTGAGCAGATTTGCAAATGTCACTGCTCGAGCCAGAGACGCCGACGACAGCTCCAAACTCATGGCTATGAGGACCGGGATCCTAGTAGACGGAGATCTGTGGAAGGATATTCAAAGGAGGGGGGTCAGCTCAGTTAGTGAATTCCTTAACAGAGCCCAAGAGTGGATAAACTTGGAAGAAGCTGAAGCTTCAGCCGCGGGGACCAGCCAGGTCATCGAGAAGTCCGCTGGGACCGGAACCGAAATCGTAGTAGCGACTCCCGACGTCACGCAGAGTAACCAGCCCGGTGGCGGCAAAAGAAAAGGGAATGGTGAAAACATCCAGCACAGTCAAAAGAAGAATAAGTCCGTGGATAAATTCAAGCCCGTGTTCACAACGTATACCGAGCTCACCCAAACCAGAGAGAATATTTTCCTGGCCAACGCTACGCGAGTCCCCTGGAAAAGACCGGAGCCAATAAAGCACCCTAAGGGAAAGAGAGACGCTTCCAAATTCTGCCGTTTTCATAACGACGTCGGGCACAATACCGACGACTGCAGGCACCTCAAAGATGAAATCGAGACTCTCATCCGAGCAGGTCCGTTGGCGCAATACTCGCGGAACAGGGTCCCGACAAGTCGCTTCGCTCCGGAGATCCCAGCCAGTCAACCTGGACCTCGAGTAGATCAGGACGTCCTTCCCCCCGTGGTCGAGGGAGAGATTTCCACCATCTCTGGAGGACCACACATGGCTGGCACGAGCAGAGGCGCCCAGAAGAGGTACATAAATGAGTTGAAGGCCCACAATGGAGGGGAGTTCGTCCCGGAACAGCGTCAATCAAAACAACAAAGATTAGAGAAACAACCGATCACTTTCACGGAGGAAGACGCGGGCCATGTCCAATTCCCTCATAACGATCCCTTGGTCGTAGCAGTCCAGCTCGCCAACCGGAGAGTAAGGAGGGTGTTAGTGGACAATGGGAGCTCGGTGAACCTCCTATTCCGTTCCACCTTAGAAAAAATGGGTCTGACCGTCTCCGAGCTGAAGGCAACCTCGATGATGCTATATGGTTTTTCAGGAGAAGGGTCAGCAGCGATAGGAATGATTGAGCTGGTGATCACCCTAGGCGACGATTCCCGAACAATGTCCAAACTACTCGAATTCGTAGTCATTGACTGCTCCGCTGCCTACAATGCAATTTTGGGCCGACCTACGCTCGTTGCTTTCGAAGCTATCACGTCCGTCCGGCACCTCGCCATGAAGTTCCCTACTTCAACAGGGGTCTGCACTATTAAGGGCGATCAGCTCGCTGCCAGGGAATGCTACAGCATTTCCATGAAGGGAAAATCTAAACCCGGGCAGGTGACGATGGCCATTCAGGATGAAGAGGAATCACAGGGACCCAAGGCGGCCCCTGAGATTGAAAAACCTCAGGTTTCCGAAGACGAAAAGCTCGCCCTAAGCGAGGACATTGACCCCCGAGTAGGCGAGGACAGGTCCGAGCTCCAAGCTATTGAAGATCTCGAGGAGGTAGGCATCGATGAACAAAACCCATCACGGACGGTTAAGCTCGGAAAGAACCTCTGCGATAGAAGAAAGGCGGAACTGACTGCGTTTCTGAAAAAGAACCTGGACGTATTCGCATGGTTGCACGAGGACATGATAGGGACCAGTCCAATCGTAATCATGCATACGCTCCACCTAGACAAAAGCGTCCCTGCCAAGTCTCAAAAGCAGAGGCGATTAGGGACGACCCGAGCCGAAGCCCTTGAAGAAGAAGTGGCCCGGCTCAAAAAATGTGGCTTTATCCGCGAAGCCAGATTTCCCATTTGGGTTGCCAATCCCGTGTTATTTCCAAAACCCAATGGGAAGTGGCGGACCTGTATCGACTTTTCCGACCTGAATAAAGCCTGCCCCAAGGATTGCTTTCCGTTGCCGAGGATCGATCAACTGGTGGATGCCTCGGCGGGGCACGAGCTCATGTCCTTCATGGACGCGTACTCGGGCTACAATCAGATCGCGATGAATCCAGCAGACCAGGATCATACCAGCTTCATGACCCCGACTAATGTCTATTGCTATAAGGTCATGCCGTTCGGTCTTAAGAATGCCGGGGCTACCTACCAAAGGCTGGTAAATAGAATGTTCGCGGATCAGATCGGGAAAAACATGGAAGTGTACGTCGATGATATGCTTGTCAAGTCAAAGATTGCCGGCAACCACGTCACCGATCTGGAAGAATGCTTTAACATACTGCGAGAATATGGCATGAGGCTCAATCCTCAAAAGTGCACTTTCGGTGTCGCATCGGGGAAATTCTTGGGTTTCATAGTCAATACCCGAGGAATCGAGACAAACCCCGACAAGATCAGATCATTGCTCGAGCTTCCTTCCCCCAGGTCGTGGAAAGATGTCCAAGGCCTCACAGGAAGGGTGGCAGCACTGAACCGGTTCATTTCCAAATCGACCGACAAGTGTTTACCTTTCTACAACCTGCTCCGCGGAAACAAGAAGTTCGAATGGACAGTAGAATGCGAAGGCGCATTCGTCGACCTAAAAACGCACCTGGCTGAGCCACCTGTGCTGTCAAAGCCCAAGGTAGGAGAACCTCTTTTCCTCTACATGGCCATCACTGAGGACGCAGCTAGTGCCGTTTTGGTGCGAGAAGAGGACCAGGCTCAGAAACCGGTTTATTACATCAGCAAGAGACTCCTCGGAGCTGAGTCAAGGTACCCGTTGATGGAAAAACTGGCGTTCTGCCTAATCACGGCCTCGCGAAAACTCAGGCCATACTTCCAGTCCCACTCTGTACACGTCATGACCGATCAGCCTCTACCGCAGGTTTTGCAAAAGCCTGAAGCCTCGGGACGCTTGCTAAAGTGGGCGGTCGAACTCAGTCAGTTCGAGATTTTCTATACTCCCCGAACTACCATAAAAAGTCAAGCCTTGGCCGACTTCGTGGCAGAATGCGCGGGATTCCATGAGATCCCATCGGAAGACTCACATCAGCTCACCTCCTCAGATTCATCGTGGAGGATCTTCGTTGATGGCTCATCTAACGAGAACGGCTCCGGGGCCGGAATCATTCTGATATCCCCAGAGGGGCATAGATTCCACTCGGCGCTGAGGTTCGGGTTCAAGGCGTCTAAAAACGAGGCAGAATACGAGGCCTTGTTAGCTGGACTTAGGATAGCCAGCGAGCGAAAGGCAAGCTCTGTCCAATGCTTTAGCGACTCCCAGCTCGTGGTGAATCAGGTCCTAGGCGAGTATCAGGCGCGGGGTCCCAAGATGGCCTCCTATTTGGCTAAGGTAATATCCGAACTGTCTACGTTTGGGCAAGGGTCGATCGAACAGATACCTCGGGAGCAGAACGCCAATGCAGATGCTCTCGCCAAGCTCGCCACCTCGGGAGAGACAGAAACCCTGGGGTTGGTGCCAGTTGAGTTCTTGGACAAGCCCAGCATAGACGGAGATCGAGCAGATATTGGGATGATTGACATCAGGCCGACCTGGATGACTCCCATTGTTGAGTACCTCGTCGAGGGCAAGTTACCCGAAGGGCGCAACGACGCACGACGAGTCCTTCATCAAGCTCCGAGGTATACGCTAGTCGAGGGGGTGTTGTACCGACGTGGGCATTCCTTACCTCTCCTCCGGTGCGTTCTTCCAAGTGAAGCGAAGGCCATCCTGCAAGAAGTTCATGACGGATTCTACGGAGATCACACTGGGGGGCAAAGCCTGGCCTTGAAGATCCTTCGGCAGGGTTATTACTGGCCGACTCTGTCCAAAGACTCGATCTCATATGTAAAAAAGTGCGACAAGTGTCAGCGGTTCGCCGCGGTTGCCCGAGCTCCTCCGACCGAGCTAAAAATGATCTCGTCTCCCTGGCCCTTCGCCATTTGGGGGATAGATCTAATAGGCGCCTGCCCACCGGAAAAGGCGGGGTCCGTTACGCCGTGGTAGCCATTGACTACTTCACCAAGTGGGCCGAAGTAGAGCCGTTGGCGACAATAACATCGAAAAAGGTGCTAGACTTCGTGGTTAAAAGCATCATATGTCGATTTGGCCTACCCAAAAAGATCGTCTCCGACAATGGCACTAAATTTGACAGCGACCTGTTCACCGAATTTTGCGAAAGGCACGGAATTGTGAAAAGCTTCTCGTCCGTGGCCTATCCCCAAGCGAACGGCCAGGTCGAGGCTGTCAATAAAACTCTGAAGGCAAGCCTCAAGAAGAGGCTAGATGAGGCAAAGGGGATCTGGCCAGAACAGCTCCCCCAAGTTCTATGGGCCTATAGGACCTCACATCGGACTCCCACGGGTCACACTCCTTTCTCCCTAACCTTTGGAAGTGAAGCAGTCCTCCCCGTGGAGGTGAAGGTCCTGTCGCACAGGGTCCGGTCCTACGACCAAGACGAGAACCACGAGCTCCTATGCCACTCCTTAGACTTAGTGGATGAAAGGCGAGAGGATTCACAGCTCCAGCTCGCCTGTTATCAACAGAAAATCACTCGCTACTTCAACACTAAGGTCAAAAGACGTGCCTTTAGCGTCGGGGATTTGGTCTTGAGGAGAGTTTTCCTGGCCAGGAAAGATCCCAAAGATGGGATTTTGGGACCAAGCTGGGAAGGACCATACCAGGTCATCGAAGTCATCAAAGAGGGAACTTATAAGTTAGCTCGACTTGGTGGAGGGGCGGTCCCGCGGACTTGGAATGCTATCCACCTAAAGAAATATTATCAATGAGCCATTTGTAAGGCCTAGAAGGTCACCTTCCATGTATAAATAAAAATCAAATGTTTCTCGTTATTTGCAAGTGTAATTTTAAAGTAACAACGAAAGACCCTTTCCCAGTTACTTGGGGGGCATATGGTACCTGGATATATCCAGGTCTCCTTAACGACTTAGGTGTTAATTTTTATCTACGAATAAGAGTTATCACAAACTAAGTCCTATCCTGGTCTTAACCAGGTCATAAAACTTAGAAGTTAACAAAAATTTGTTGACCGCGGTTCTTCTTTAAAGAGCCCGGGATACGGATAAAAGTTGACGCGAACTAAGTTTTTTCAAAATAAGTTCCTGGTCTTAACCAGGTCATAAAACTTAGAAGTTAACAAAAATTTGTTGACCGCGGTTCTTCTTTAAAGAGCCCGGGATACGGATATAAGTTGACGCGAACTAAGTTTTTTCAAAATAAGTTCCTGGTCTTAACCAGGTCATAAAACTTAGAAGTTAACAAAAATTTGTTGACCGCGGTTCTTCTTTAAAGAGCCCGGGATACGGATAAAAGTTGACGCGAACTAAGTTTTTTCAAAATAAGTTCCTGGTCTTAACCAGGTCATAAAACTTAGAAGTTAACAAAAATTTGTTGACCGCGGTTCTTCTTTAAAGAGCCCGGGATACGGATATAAGTTGACGCGAACTAAGTTTTTTTCAAAATAAGTTCCTGGTCTTAACCAGGTCATAAAACTTAGAAGTTAACAAAAATTTGTTGACCGCGGTTCTTCTTTAAAGAGCCCGGGATACGGATAAAAGTTGACGCGAACTAAGTTTTTTCAAAATAAGTTCCTGGTCTTAACCAGGTCATAAAACTTAGAAGTTAACAAAAATTTGTTGACCGCGGTTCTTCTTTAAAGAGCCCGGGATACGGATATAAGTTGACGCGAACTAAGTTTTTTCAAAATAAGTTCCTGGTCTTAACTAGGTCATAAAACTCAGAAGTTAACAAAAATTTGTTGACCGCGGTTCTTCTTTAAAGAGCCCGGGATACGGATAAAAGTTGACGCGAACTAAGTTTTTTCAAAATAAGTTCCTGGTCTTAACCAGGTCATAAAACTTAGAATTTAACAAAAATTTGTTGACTGCGGTTCTTCTTTAAAGAGCCCGGGATACGGATAAAAGTTGACACGAACTAAGTTTTTTTTTTTTCAAAATAAGTTCCTGGTCTTAACCAGGTCATAAAACTTAGAAGTTAACAAAAATTTGCTGACCGTGGTTATTCTTTAAAGAGCCCGGGATACGGATAAAGTTAACTCGAACTAAGTTCATAAAAATAAAGAGATGAATTCTGACCAAATGCATAAAAATATATATGTAAAACTGGCTGAGCAAATTGTCTCGAGGCCGAAACGCCTCACATAAAAAGAAAATTACAATAGAAAGAGTTCAAAATTCGTAAACAAGAAGTGTCCTAAGCCCCATCAGTTGGCCCTTTGGAGGTCGCGGTCTCATCCTGCTCCGCCGCGGCAGAGGCCTCTCCAGTCTCCGATGGAGGGACCTCCTTATTCAGCCGAGCTTGAAGCTGCGGCAACAAGAATGCCCAGAGGTCCGGCGGCATGAAAGAAAAGTCCGCGTCCGGATTGTGGGACCAGCAGTGATAGAACAGGTCTTGTAAGGACTGCTCCGACACGACCCGCTCGTCCTTCAGGGTGGCCTGGGAGGCCTGGGCTTCGGCCTTCGCCGCCTCAAGATCTATCCACGATGCGGCCAGGGAGTTTTTAAGCTCCTGGTTCTCGGAGCAGATCTTCTCTAGCTCGAACGCGGCCAGGGAGTTTTTAAGCTCTAGGTTCACAGAGCGGATCTTCTCTAGCTCGGCTTTAGAGGCCGCCAGAGCGTCTCTCGCCTCCTGAGACTCCTGGAGGGCGGTCTGGCGATCAGCTTCCAAACCCTCGAGCTGGGCCTTGGTCCTAACAATGCCTCTATAGGCGGCAGCCATGCCCTGCAAGAAAAGAATGATAAATTAGCAAACTGGAAGGAAAAAGGCGGCGTGTGAGTGTTAAAGCCTTAAAAGAAGGGGGCACTTTATTGTTAAGGTCATGTCCATAGCAGACTCTATAACTCGGACCGGGCTCGTTGTTTCGATGGCCCGGAGCTCCTTCTCCCTGATATTGTAATAGTGGCTGACGGCGTAGCTAGCCGACTCATACACCGTACCCCGGAATGCTGCGGGCATCTTCTCCAGAGCCCGGGGGTCGACCGGGATACGCACGTCCGGGGCTGCCGCGGCCAGATTCCCGACCACTATTACCCCGTCCTGGGCGGCCAGTGGAGATCATTGGGGTGGCGGGTGCATGAGTCCTGTCCTGGCGACAGGGAGGTTCGCCCCCGCGACCTGGGATGGCGGGGCTTTCTCCTTCTCCTTAGCCGGGGATTTGGTGGAGGCCCCGGCCGAGCTCTTGGACTCGCGAAGCCTCTTTAACCTCGGCCCCGCTGGGGGATTCCCACCGAACACAACGCCCCGCAGACTATTCGCGGGCTGAGACATCTCTTCTGCCAAGAACAAAAAACATGGTTATTAGCAATCATACAGAAATAAAGACAAAAGGTCCAAAGGCAATAAGAAAGCAAATACTAAGGGAGCCCTACCCCCCGAGCTGGAAGAGCCTAGGACGATTATCTCGCGAACTGGCGAAGGTTCTAGGTCCGGTTCTGAATCGGGGCTGGACTCTTCTACGTACTGCCTAATCCCCGGAGCATAGATGCCCCTCTGGAGCGCAGGCCACGTGCGTAAATTGGTCCCGTACTCCTCAAAAATGGTCGACCTAAAGGCTAGGGTATTATCTACTACTACGGTACCCTTAGGCCGACTCTCTTGGTTGTCCAGCACGAGCTGGTCAACGCAGTGGAGCAGGAGCGTGTCCAGGTCCGGATTCCTTGGGTGACGATGGACGAGCTGCCTAGGGTTGAACCTAACCAGCCGGGGGTCTGCAGTGGCCCTATCTACGTTCTTAAATAAGTAAGAGTTACCTTGACCGGAAGGACCCGCGGCTACTCCGGATTGGGCTCTCTCCTCGCTCATCCCCTGGGCGACCTCCAAGGTCCTCTTCCTGTTCCTCACCAGAGGAACTTCCTCACCTTCTTCCTCGCCTTCGTCGTCTGCGACCTCCTCCGCGACGATCGGTCTGTTGTCGCGAGCTGGGGGAGGCCCCCGGGGCCTTTTCAAATTCAAAGTCTGATTTGGGAAAATCAGCTTGCAGAATACCATCGTCTCGTCCGTCACGAGCGCGCGGTAGTCTTTCTCACTGGGGGGCAGGTTCGCCAGTGTATCGTATTGACCCCCAAGGGTCACAGACTTTTCGGTCCTCGCGTAAATGGCTGCAAGGTTCGTTGAAATCAGAAGTGGAATAAGGGACGAGCTAATTTAAGATAACCGTTAAAAGGCGAGCTAAATCAAGGATCACTTACGAGGGCGGTTGAAATAGTGATGATCGCAGTTTCGGAACCCAGTTGACATAAAAAACTGGTCTTTGAAGTCGTTTGGATGGCTCGGCAGCTCGATCACTGCCGCTGTGTTAGGGAAGCGGGTTAAGTAATAGAACCCGTCGCCTCGCCCCCGCTGGTCCGGGCTGGCTTTGAGGCAAAAGAAATATAGAATATCAGCAGGAGTGGGGAGCTCCCACTCATGCTTTTGGAACAAATACCTCAGTCCCGCCAGCAGACGGTATGAGTCGGGGGGGAGCTGAAATGGGGCCAACCCCACATAGTTCAGAAAATCAGCAAAATACTGATCCAGGGGGAGGAAGGCCCCTGCCTTGAAGTGTTCCCCGCTCCAGGCCGCGAACGACTCGTCGAGCGGCGTGCAGCTCCGCTCCCCATCCGCAGCAGGTCGGGCGATCACGGAGGTTTTCCCTAGAGGAATGTTGTGGTTGAGGAAGATTTTGGTGATCTTTGCCTGGCTGGTTATCTTCGAGACGATTCTCTCCGCCTCGAAAAATGCGTCAGGGGCCACCTCGGCTTGCTTCTCCACCGCCGGCCCAAAGTGAGGGATTGGCGAGCTGGTCACCACCGCCTTTCCTTTATCCTGCTGGGAGGACGAACTTACCACATTCTTCTGTGGCAGATTTCTCTTTGGAGCCATCTGGTCGCCTATCGAACAAAAGAAAACACTTTAGAAAAGGCGACCCAAGCAGGAGGGTGAAGCAAGTATTATGTACACGAGCTGGGGTAAGCCCAGCCCGTGGAGAGTGGTGCCACGCATTCCAAGGAACACGCGCCTATGCCCTCAACAGATCCCAGATTACTCGGAATTCGTGTGTCAGAGGACTCAGAGTCAAAAAATTGCCTTGGGGGGAAAGTTTCAACAGGCAAGGCGTGGCAAAACCGCTTTTAAGGCGTATTCCCTAAGCTACCCGGTTTTTGCACCCAAAATTTCTAAGGATCCTACCCAGAAATTGTTCCTAAGAGAGAACCATGGAACCCATATTCTAGGACGATGTCCCATGGCAAGTGTGCCCTAATCTAAGAAGGGCTGTCACCCTCCATATCCGCGCGACCCAGAAAACCTCTGCATGTGGGTACAGTAAAATTTTTTGCCTAAGCTACAGTGGCATGCTTTCAAAAATAAACAAGGACAGGAGACTTACAGTATATGGTTAGATGGTGAGTGAGGTTGCTGCGCTGGTAGGAGCTTCGTTGGCACGGTGGTCTCCGAAGTTTTGAAGGAACTCGTGCACTTAAGCTTCGTGAACGAAGAAGATGAGAGCAATGGAAATGAGGGTTTTTTTCTTCGGAAGGTCAGAGAAAACAAGGAAAGTTGAGAGGTTTGGAATGGTAAGGTGGCCCGTGCGTGGGATGACCACCCCTTTTTATACACGGGAAGGATCACGTGTAAAAGGCCCTTGGGAGACCCTCCACTCGAAATGTGAAACGACGGCTGGACAGTAGGCTAGGCCATTTAATGCGGTTCTCGTAGAGTGTACTGTCGCCACCCACGGCGTTCCACGTATCAGACGCATGCGAAAAGCATGGAATGCGAAGGGTTGTGGGAGAAGTCTAAAAGCCCCTACTGTGGTCTCCCATATCTGACGTCATGAACCACGAGCAGGAGCTTGGGGGGCAGATGTACGCCCTGGTTTTTGCACGGGCTGTTTAGCAGGACAAGCCTCGGACTAAACATGATTTAGTCCGAGGCTCCCACAGGCCAGAGGCTCTATTTTCAGGACGGGCCCTTTCTAGCTCGAGGGGGTCCTGTTTCCAGCTCGCTCTTGTTGCACCAGGAGCTGGGAACAACATCCGGCGACCACTGACGGATCAGCTCGGGTTATGGATTGCTCCGGTAGCGAGCTTCTCAGGAAGCTCTGACCCTATGGGAAGTCAACACGCAAGATAAACGTGCATAATCCTGCCATCACGTGTCCGATATCTCCCTGACTTCTCGGACACGCAGCAGAAACGTGCGTATTCAGACACCCACGGACGGGTTGGGCCGTGCGGCCCATTATCTCCTTCCATACTGATTAGACCACACTTGTGTGTCAGGTTTAGGAATTAATCATGAATATTACAGACTTGATATGACAAATGGTAAGGTCACGGGATGACCTCCCTACCAACTTCCAGGTGCCTTCTCCTATAAATATGGAGACCCTGGGAGTTGATAAGGGTTGGAAAAATAGTCTTGTAAGAATTATATACTTTGTAAACCAATTACCCAGAAAAGATCAATAATATTGACTAGTGGAGTAGAAGGATTTTAACCTTTGAACCACTTAAAAACGTGTCGCCAGTCACCTAGTTCTTCCCCCAAAGATTTCATATCTGCGACGGTTCTACTTTTAAGTACTAATCTCTTTCTCTTCTTCTCTTAATTATCTGTTGCCGAAGAACCTCGTCAACACTTCTCATTTCCAAAACTTTACTTCCACTATTTAATTTATAGTGGTAAAGTCTCTTTTTTAAACTTTTTCCCAAAGTTGAGTATTAGGAAAAAACCCTTAAACTATCGTTCAAGTATTTTGTGTCTTAAGGATGGGAACAAGGCGAAAGCCTCGCGTAAAAACTTGTTTTAGGTTAAGAGAACTAACCTCCCGAAAATCATTTTTCGTTAAGGTTTGAAATTACTTCTTTTCAGTTTTTAGGGAAAACTTAGAAAATTTATTTCTCTTAAACCATGACACATTTTTCTATTAAATTTTGCAGGAGCCTTTATACACATCTTAACTAATTCCTTTTAAAATTTCATAACATTTTTTTAAGGCAAAATCCATTCAAATGTTTTAAGTAATCTGGGGAGTGGCTACTGCCCATAAGTTTTTCCTAGATTTTAAGGTAACTTTGAAAATTTATTTCTCTTACACCTTAGCCCAATTCTTTCTAAAATTGTATAGGGATCATTATAAATTTCTAAATTAGCTTCCTTCAAAACTTCATAATTTAAAAAAAAAAATTCATTAAAATGTTTAAAGTAATCTGGGCAGTGCTTGTTGCCCAGAAGCTTTGTTTCCAGATTCTAGGGAAAATTTTAAAAATCATATGTCTTATACCTTAATACGTTTTGCTCTATAATTTTACAGTGACCCTTATTCAGGTTTAAAATAATGCCCTACCAAATTTCATAGGTTTTAGATTTAGAAAACCTGTTAAGAAGTCAAAACAATTTGGGTCAAAACAATTTGGGCAGTGCATGCTGCCCAAATTTTTTCCAGATTTACATTAAAATGCCAAAACGTTTATAACTTGGGTTTAAAAATACCTTTTCACAATTTTCCAATGCCGAGCATCAAGTAATCACAAAAAATATGAAACTACACAAATATTTTTCACAGACAGAGGCAGTTGAGTGCGATCTGACTCGTTTTAAGTGAGACCACAAATTTTAGGCAGCATGCATTTTCACTCAAACTCAACAACAACAAACTTTCTAGCATAAATCCTAGCCACACGCATGCATGTAAATTATCATACAACACAAAATCTGAATCTTAAGCATAAAATAAGCTCAAAACTATTGAAATATCCTATTTAAGAAGAACTACAAGAATCACAACAAAACATATAAGAACTCAACCATAGACTTTACCTTTCGAAGCCCTAGCTTGGAGATGTGTTCCTTAGCTCTTCAAAGCCTTCCCTTGGTGCTCTTAACTCTCAAAATCGAGCCCCAAGTTCCACATGAAATTTTTTAAGAATAGGATTTGGGTAGAAAACTTAGGTGAGGAAGAAAACATGAAAACAACCAAGATTTCTTACCATGGCTTCACTAGATCACCAAAATAGTAAATCCTTGAGGTACTACCCATACAAGCCTCTCTTGAACCCTAGAACACAAGATCAAATCCATGTATTGCTATTAAATCACATGCATCCAACACAAACCCTTAGGGTTTCGGGATTGAAAAGGAAGAGAGGAGAAAAAGTAGAGTAGGGTTTGAAACTTATTCTTCCTTAGTGTGCTCTTGAGCTTCTCCCTCCTTCAATGGGAAATGAGTGCTCTTGGCTCATGGAGTGAAAAATTGTAGCAATGGAGAGTAGAGGGAATAGGGTTCGGTTTTGGGGGAGTGGAAATAGAAGAGTGTGTTTTTGTTATCTTGAGAGAAAAGGAAATTTTAAAAAAAATTATTAGATGTGTAAGAGTGAAATGATTAGGGTTAAGCCATTGAGTGGGTAAGGCTCTTAATCTTCCTAGGGTAGGTTTCCTAGGCTCTTGAGAGCCCTAGGCATAACCTTGTCGCCCCCCTTCTCTCGCTCCTCTGTTGGAAAAGACCTTTATACCTTTGCACCTTTTTACCTCTCTCTTAAGACACTCAAGGGCCCTATGGTAATTTTACTTATCTAAAATTCCCTAAAATTTTACCCTATTGTTATTAAATATCACCAAGAATAATTAATTAAATTAAATTTGACCCAAAAATAAAATTTGTCACATATCACATAATTTTGGTAATTTTATAAAAATGACCAAAATGCCCTTAGAGGTTCAAGCAAGAAATTCACATTCTTAAGCCCGGTTGATTGGAATTAAAACCTCAATCAATTTTTCTTAAAATTATTGGCTCGACTATAAGGTCCTAGGTGCCAGTCAAAATTAATATTTTTATGCCATAGCTTTTCTTATTTTTACTTAATCCGAGATTTTTCTCCCATTAGGGTTTCCCCCTTGGTCCAAGACCAATCTTTCTTTGCATAAAACTAGATCCTTTACCGGATAAGTACATCGTCTATAAAATTCCATAAACATCACAAATTCATATAATATCATTTATCGAAATAATATTTCACATAGTTCTTCACCGGCTCCAACCGGCTACTAGCGGGTGTTTAAAACATGAGATATTACAGCGAAAGAGGAGCTACGCATGGCAGTGGTAGCTTTGATCACAACATGCTTCTTTGACAATACCTTTTTTTTGGAAGCCAAGATCAATAGCACCAAGTAAGTAGACTTACTGCTTGAAGAACTAATGCCTTTAGTGTTCACCTTTTGCTCCACAAAGAGTTGAGAAAGCAAACACAAAAGAACATAAACACATTCGAAAACGATATGAGCAAGGTGAGAGCCCAAATGGAAGTGAGCATGGAGAAGACGCGCATAAAGTGAAAGAATGAGAGTGGGGGTAAACATAAGGAGAATATGAGTTGTTTTCGGAAAGTGTTCATTTAAACTTTAGTATTCCCCTTTTTCAAAAATTTAAAATCACTCACAAAAGAGAATATGCAAAAAATAGAACACTTAATCATGGAAAAATTAACTACATAAAGTAAAAAATGCCCCATATTCATAACTGCATTATCAACATACATTCTTAGCTGCATGCTAGAAAAATCCTTCCATGGACAGTCTCGTCCCGTTTACCCAATACTGTAGTAAGCATACATTATACTCAGATTAATTATGACATTTATAGTACATTAA
This sequence comes from Humulus lupulus, assembly GCF_963169125.1. Lineage (NCBI taxonomy): Eukaryota > Viridiplantae > Streptophyta > Magnoliopsida > Rosales > Cannabaceae > Humulus > Humulus lupulus. The sequence goes on from NC_084796.1 coordinate 111,295,836, forward strand.
ACTACTTTGGTTATTAAGGTCATTGTAGAATACCTAGTAAGGGTATAAAAGTTCTTACTCGATTTAAACCATAAAGCTATATTCTAAGTTCCTGGAAAAATTCCAAACTGAGGCCTAGTTATTAAAATTCGGCCTTTAAGTGTATTTTCTCGATTCGTTCCCACTATCGAACCTAACTGGATTAAATAACTTGAAAATCTGTTAACTTTAAAAAAATTCCCTTTCTTTTGATAATTTACAAAGAACTTATTAAGTTTTGTAGAATTAATTAATTTGTAACCCTTTAAGAAATAAGTTAATTTTATTTGATTGAGTAAGATGTTTATATAATTAAATTTATTTTTAAAAGTCTAAGAGAAGATTAATTTGATTAAAAAGTAATTATTTTAATTTCTTAAAAATAGGGCTTTAGACCCTTTTTATTTTCTTTTAAATAAAATTCATAGAGTTGTAGAAATATTATTTATTACATTCAAATTAACCCTAATAATTATTTAGTGTACAAAATTTAAGTCCATAGTTATTAAGATTAAAAATAAATCAAAACCTAACTTTTATTAGAAAATCTAAAATTTTACCAAGTGTCAAAACTGTGTTTGTTTTGAGATCATTTCCTAACTTTGGAAGGTTTTATCTCAAAAAATTTATCACTAAAATTTACCATCTTTTGCATAATCAAACTTGGATACACCAAGAAGTTCTTTGTTCATTTTTATACAAAAATTCACTAAAAATACACATTTTTCCGACCACTTAATCAAATAAATCTCCTAATTATTTTCTTAATTTTTACTTAATTACTTAGCTTAATTATTTACCCCAAAATAATTAGAAAGTTGTAGTTTTTCTCAAATTTTTCTTACTACACAAAATTAAATTCTTAACTTAGGGCAATTAAATTAAATGTGTCTCATTTAATTTTAGTGGTCACACTCCTATATTTTATAATTTATGGAATTAATTATCCAAAATTTTATTTTTGCACTTTTCACAAAAATGCACTCTTAAGAAGTTCTATATACAAAAATTTTCCTTTATAGACCTTAAAAGAAAACAAACCAAAAATTTTTATGCCCATTAATAATTTTCTACAATTATTCACTTCCAATAACATTTTATCTGAGAATTTACCCGGTTAGGGTTCCCATTTCGGTCCAAGATCGAAATTCTCAGTTTGACCAAAACCACACATTTAACACATTAGCTAACAGTAACAACATGAAATTTGCTTCTCAAGCATATATTATTAAATAAAATAATATTCCTTACACATTTCACCTCCCCTACATAGTTACTAGTAGGTGCGCGAAAAGCGGGACATTACAATAGCATAACTTTTATCAATTAAACAAATGTTCTATTATTTCTTTCTGCTATACCATTTTGTTGGGGTGTATAAGGGTTGTACATTCATGTATTTTACCATGCATTTTGCAAAACAAATTGAATTCATTGGAAAATTATTCACTACCCCTATCACTTATTATTACTTTCATTTTCTTTTCCAATTGGTTTTAATTTCGGCTTTATAGTTTTTAAACATGCTAAAGGCTTTATCCTTATTCTTAAACAAGTAAACATATTTGAATCTAAACAATTATCAATAAAAGTAATAAATTACCTGTGTCCATCCCTAGTAATTATTCCATTCAATTATCATAAATCACTATGGTATAACAGGTTAGTTTATCTTCAACGCTAAGGTAGGGTTTCTTAATCATTTTAGATTTAACTCATAGTTCACATTTTTCATGCTCAACATCATTGCATATAATCAAATCACGTTTAATAATTCTTTTAATAGTACTATAACCTACATAAGCAAGTCTATTACGCCACAAAGTGTTAGATTTAAGGCCAATCATATAACATGAAGATGTAGATGCATTATTATCAAAAATTGAGTCTTCAATACACAACTTAATCATTCCATCACACTTATACCCTCTTCCCACAAAGTAATTTCCCTAGGAAAAAATTAGCTTGTTGGACTCAAACACTGCTTTGATGCCCAATTTGCTTAACAAGTTTCCACTTACAAGATTTCTACTCATATCCGGAACATACAACACACTTGTAAGAAGAACTTTCTTTTCATATGTGAAGTACAGAATAACGTTTCCCTTGCCCATCACCTTATATCTATGCTCATTCCCCATTTGGATTTCACGACCATCCTTGGTTTCTTCAAATGTCTTGAAGATTCCTCTAACATAAGTTACATGAATGGTGGTACAAGTGTCATAACACCATCCTTGCACTTTGCCTTAGAAAGAATTCACCTCACTCAAGGTTGCAACCAACTCCTCTTTGATTGTGTTGAACTTGGATCCAAATTTGGTAGATTTTAAGAATTTGCATTCCCTAGCCAAATGACCATTCTTGCCAAAAACAAAACAAGGGCCTTTAACACCGTTGAATTGCCCTTCATTCTTCCTTGAGGCTAGGTAATTATCCTTCTTTGATTGAGGATTCTTGTGAGCCTTCCTTTTTGATTGAGATGTTTTCTCTATGACATTTTCCTTGGATGTCCCTCCATTGGACTCTTCCATACACTTGTTTCTAAACTGAGACTCCTCTTCAATCCTTAGGTGCTTGAGGATTCTTCAAAAGATAATTCCTCATTCTTATGGAGAATCTTCTTTCTGTAGAAACTTGGCTATTATACCACCCACACTAAATAACTGTGACAAGGTTATATTTAGAGTAGACAACTTTTCCATAATAACTTGCAATTCATGTACTTAAGGGAGTAAGGGTTTTCCATCAAAATATTTAAATTCCATATATTGAGTAATGAGAAATTTCTTAGTACCTTCTTCTTCTATTTTTATTCCTTCTCAAGTGCTTCCCAAATTTCCTTTGTTGATGTTCTTTTGGTGTAGAGATCAAAGAGGCGATCCGAGAGAGTGTTGATGTAACACCATGGATAACCAAGGTCGTTACACTGTGTGATTATAAAGGTGAAAAACTTGCTAATCAAGTCATATAGTTGAAAGCGTGACCCTAAAGTCATAATTAGGTTAGGTTTAAAAGATTTTGGTCATAAATATGACATTTCTCATTAAAATAAATGTTTAATACATGGGATCCCAAAAGAGGTTTTTAAATGACCGTTTACAAAATTTCAAAGTTTATGTACAACCACAAGCCACTCTAATGGAAAAATAGGCACTTTAAGTTCTCCTGTCCCTGTACCATTCCTCAGTCGTGGCAGTCGATCAGCTGACTATTACATTCTACCCCAGAGCTCTCCAACTTAGGACTGGTCCACCTTGCCCTTGCCTTTACCTGCACCACGTAGCACCCGTGAGCCAATGCCCAGCAAGAAAACCATAATGCAGAGCATAAATGATACATAAAAAAATAATAATCCACAAGGCTGTTAATCAGGTAATCGACACGACATAACAGTCATTTACTCAAAAAGGTTAAATAATTATTCATAAACCAATCATCCCAGTATTAAACAGGTTATAATCATCAGACAAAAATTATAATATAATAAAATTCATCATACAATACTCAGGGTCGACGCCCTTAGGTCGAACCCCCTATTTAACCCACTGTCTCTGGCTCACTTAGGCCGAGCCCAGTGATTGTTTAATTAACCTCAGCTACCAATGGACGAGCCGCGTCCTGTGCGTAAATATCAATTCTAGCACTCTTAGGCCATTTAATTCATGCTCACATGGCATATCATGATCATACAACAATCACATCCAAATATAGGGAGTCCTTAGTCCCAACAATCATACACAGGTGCAGTTTTCTTACCTTTGATTCCGAGTGCTTTGGCTAATTGAGACGACCCTCGAGCACTATCTCGTCTGAGCCCTAGCGTATACCTAGTCATAACCATAAAATAGAACCCTCATTAAAATTCAATTCCGTAACCTAACTTTGGAACCAATCCCAAGCTCTTGGGAAGCCTAATTCCACCAAACGGGGTGGTGGAATCGACCCCCGAGCCCCAAGCAAAAACCCTAAAAGAAATTCCAAAAACCATGTTCTGGAGGCAGGGTAGCTCTACAGTGCCACAAGAGGGGCGCTACAGCGCTACAGTCAGAAAGACAGCCCCCCAGAAAATGAAGCCTCGCACTGTAGCGCTCCTATCCTAGCGCTACAACCAGAACATGCAAAAATTCAGGGTTTTTCCATCGAACTTTCCCGAGCCAAAGCTCCAAAAACCCACTCCAATCATCAACCAAACTCAAAATTGATTCCACAACCCACTATATCTCATCCAAAATAACCTAACAACATCAAAATCTTAGCTAATAGCATCATCAAACACAGAAAAACCAAAATTGAGCTTGAAGCTCAAGAACTTCATCTGAAAACCAGAAAACCTAGATGATCAAGATCAGGAATTGTTACCTTTGATGAAAGAATTTGACCCTAGGTTTCCCTCAGTGTTCCTCCCAGCTTTGAGTCCTTCAAATTCCCAAGTTTCAGTCTTTAAACCTCCACCCAAAACCAAATTTAGGAACCATTTTCAACAAAGTTCAGCAAACTCAGTAAAACATAATCCTTACCATAATTTGGAAACTAACTCCAGTTAAACCACTTTACATTCTTTAAGGATCAAAGTCCTAAGACTTAGCCTAGACTTTCTCTGAGTTCTCAGCTTCAAAAATCCAAAAGAAGGGTGAGAGAGAGAGCAAATCGTGTGTGTGTGTGAGAGAGAAAGTTCTGTTTTTTTTTCTTCTTTCTTTTTCTTTCCTTCTCAGCTTCTAGCCCTTCTACCTCTTTCCACTAAAGTCTAAGTGAACATAATATATCAGTTATTCCCCTTAGTGAGCAAATGACTCTTATACCCTGCCAATTAAATCCAAGCATTTTCATCAATCCAGGGGTGTTTTGGTCATTTGCTCCCAATTCCTGCTAACTCCTCAAGTATCCCTAATATTTACCACTAAAATCCCATCATCTAATTAATCACCAATTATTTCCCCCAAAGTCTAAAAGTCTCCAATATATTTCCCAAATTCCCAAAAATAGCCCCAGGCTTCCCCGAGCCGGGTATAAACCTCCGCCGAGACTATTTCGCTAAATCGCACACTAGGATCATCTCGAGCCAAATGCTGCAAATACATCCACATAATAATGTGGTCTCAACAATTTAACACAAATAATCACATTTATGCCCTCAATGGGCCAAAATTACAAATATGCCCCTATAAGCTAAACAGGACCCACATGCTTATTAATACTCATAAACATGCATTTCATACATCAATATAATCATATAAGCATGCTTTATCACAAAATCATGAATTTAATCATTTAAATCACACATAAACCAATTATGCCCTCCTGGCACACTAATCAAAGCCCTTAAGCCTTATTAGTGATTTTGGGTCGTTACAGTTGAGAATGTGGCTACAACATATAAGCTCATATTCTTTGCGCTTCTTTCTTTCTTTGATCACTTCTTGAGAATCATCATCCTTTGGGGCACCCAAAGTCTTCAAATCTTTGTCATGTATGTAGTGAACCTTCAAAGTTGTGAGAAAGAACTTGATCTTGTCTTGCCATCGAACAAAGTTAGAGCCATCAAATCGATCTAGTCTCACTATATCTTGCGACATGAACTTGGGGCTGAAATTGATGAAATTTCCTCCATAGTGTTTTAGTTAGAACATGAATCTTAGAGATAAACAATATAGGAAGATAAATCTAGGTTTTGTGAATAGAGATTTTTTATTGTTGGGGATATGGCTTATCACACAATTTGAATGTTGTAATTTAAATAAATCAAAAATCAAGGCAACCTAGTTCATAAGAGAAGAATAACACAAATAAGATCAAGAGATAGAATGGACCTTTGGAGAAAAACCCTTACTTACATAAAATCATAAAGATGATGATTTTATGTGAATCAATGGAGATGACACAGGGCTTGACACAAATTGAATTTGTTGTCCAAAATTCTCTTTTCCTAGCCTCCCCTTAGATATTTCTTGAAGCTACTACAAAATGCAATGAGAATGGGATTTACAACCCTTAATCTTCAAACAATTCAAGCTTTCTCATTGAAGATCTTGGAGAAAACAAGTAATTTTTCTGAGTTAGAGAGAGAGAGAGAGAATGGAGAGTGATAGATTTATCAAAGTCTCAAATGAACCCCTTAAATAGTATAGGAGTTGCCATTAGCATTAACCAATGAGATTAGAGCATTTTAAAATAAGTTTTGGAACCAAAGTCATATAACTGTACTGACTCGTATGGACTGCCCAAGTGATGCATCGCCTACATGCAGGCGATGCATTGCTTGTCTGGGGTTTTGCATCCCAAGTGATGTGTCGCCTCCCACAAATGATGCAACACAGATACTTGAAATAACGCCTAAGATATTGCCCCAAAATGTCTCCAAATATTTTAGGTACTCTTATATACTCCAAAGAAATACTTCGAACCCAAAAGGATAAGTTATAGATGCCTATGCCAAACATCAACCTGCTCATGTTGACTTAAGTGAAATCATTATGGTTTTTGCACCTATTTGTTCCTAACCAATTTAACTATGTATTTAACCAATCCTAAAAATTCCACAGTGTTGAAGACGAAGTATGTTCTCCAGCAATACCACCATATAGTGCCCCTCTAATAACACCAGTCGATCCTGTCGAGAACTTGGAGATGCCGCCTCCACCTAGGTCATCAACGAATCCCCGCTTAGGTCAACATGGCCTTGGCCTTTCAACTTGTCAGCCGGAGAGAAACACAACCCAGGTGCCCTTTTCAAGCTCAAGCTTTAGAGATTGAATCTATAAAGGAGAGATAGATGAGCTATGCCCGACGAACCAAAAGTTTTAAGAGAGGATGAAAAAAGTGCTAGAGGTGCTCAACTACATAGTGCAAGCAAAATCTGATCTACTTGTCACCATGCGTGTAGGGGAACAAAAGAGAAGGAAACAACCTTCCTCCTTGGTGTTAGGTCTCAAAAATCCATATTATAAAAAACTTTTAAACATAATGTGCGCACACACTAAAAATATTTACATTTGAACTTAAAGTTTTTCAGTGAACCAAAAGAGTTTAAGACATAAATAAAAAGGCATTTCAAAAGTGCATTTCTCCTAGAGGTCAAGCCACATGTACTTCATTGCAAGCAAACCCCGACGCTCACTGCCCCAGCTTATCCTTTCCCTTACCTAAAACATGAACAACTAGGTAAGCGATAACGCTCAGTAAAATAAATCTCTCAACACAAAGAAGAATAGACACAACAGGGAATAATGACCAAGTCATTGTCCACACAACAGATATCTTACCATACTTAGGGTACCGGATAAATCCGGGCCCTAAAAAAAAAATTCAAAAATGCCTAAGTATCCTAGCAATATAACAAATCCATAACCAGAAGTAGTGAAACATATAACCTTGCCGAAATCCAGACCAAAGAAAATACATAATAATAACAAATATAATATTCCCTAGAAACCAACTTGGGAGTTGGCAAAGATATCACCTAGTATATCTTTCCAACCACAGTGAAGACTCAAGTCTTCGCACTAGTATCCATACCATAAATCCATCTCGAGAGCAACCAATGGTTACCTAAGGCATTCATACTAACACACATGCTAGGTGAATTGAAGATGACTCATTGAGACTCCTAGGGTTTATTGGTATACTTACCCCATGTCCTATTGTCATTATATCTAATTGAACCAATAAATAACATATCCAAATGGAGCTTAAGGACCTCTAGGATCTTTTAGACTCATAAGTTTTACTGGTATACTTATCTCCTGGCCAATTCTCACGGTCATGTATCGGACTAAAATAACATATCACAATGGAGCATAAGCACCCTTAGAACCGTTCAAACTACAAAGTTTTACAAGTATACTTATCTCTTAGCAAAGGTCACAGCTGCGACTCACGCCACAAATATCTCACGTGGAGCATAAGCAACCCTAGTCATCATCTCTCAATGACTTTGGACCCTTTTAATTTTCTTTAAACAAAATTCATTAATTTCTAATATCCAAATTAACCCTAATAATTATTTAGTGTACTAAACTTAAGTCCACAATTCTTAAGATCAAAGTAGATTTAAAATCTACTATTTTTAAAAAAAATCCCATTTTTTTACTAAGAATAAAAGTTGTCCGTTTTAGTTCTAAATTGCTAACTTTAGACAATTATATTTTAAAAACCTTTATACTAAAATTTTCCAACCATTGCAGAATTAATCTTCGCTATAACAATAAGTCCCTTGCAAAATTTTATACAAAAATAATCATTTTTGCATTGTGAAAACTATTTTTAAAAATACCCTTTTGAATTTGTCCAGGAAATTCTTTAACATTTTTCTTAAAATTTGAGAGATCATAAAAGACAATTGATTCATTATTTAGGTCTGAAATTTCTTAGGTCCATATTAGGGTGTGTGAATGTAGAGTCTCAGAACTTTACTTAGCTAGTTAGATAGTAGTAGTAGTGGTAGTAGCTAGTAGTAGTTATAGTATGATAGTTACCGTGATTTTTGGTTCAAGCCAGGACATAGTTGAACACTCGTAGCAACACTCATAGATATATAAGTTTAACCTATAATTTAAGAATATTAATTATAACATAATGTTTGATTAATATAGCTAATTATAAATGTCATTTATTATACTATAAGGTTTAGATAGAATTAATAAGATCATATCACTTGTCATGTGCAGGTTTACTTAAGGATTTAATTATAGTTTAAATAAAAGAAACTTCTAGAAACTCTAGAATCTTCCTAGACTAATAAGAGCATGACACTTGCCACAATCTTGTTTTTTTTGAGGATTTAAGCATTTTAAGTGGATAATTCAAAAATAGAAGTTTCTAGAAGCTCTAGACCCTTCCAGAACTTGCTGGAATCTCGTATTACTCAGTCAAACCTGATTAATCAATTCAAATTAAGCTGATAAAGTGCAATTACGTGTCTAATATTTCAACGTATGCCGATATATCGCAGCTATAGGGGCGATATATCGCCACACGGGAGATACGAAAAACACGTCAACTTCGCACGATCGAAACCACGAGCACTCAGGACATAGGGCCACGCGATATATCTCCTAGGTTGGGCAATATATGGGCCCTAGGACCACTTTTTCAAATGTTGTAGAAACAGAGTTTGATTCATTCCTTAACCTGTTGACTAGCCTCTGAATGTTTTGACCGAGTCTTCAGCACCTGTTGAATGAATATTCAAATATTTTTCAATTAATATTCATTATTTTATTCAAGATAAAAGGAGGTAGTTTCACTCCTTGAACTCTATAAATAGGACCTAGTACCCAGCCACTTTTCTCATTCTTCAAGCTGTGTTCAGAGCCTTCAAGCTGCAAGGGTTACTGTAGAGTGATAAACACTTGGGTTGGGGTAAGACTTTATCATCTTAAGCTTTATAAACACTTGGGCAGTGAGATAAATAGTGTGTTTTCAATATCAATGTGTAGTTTGGTTCTAGTACATTCAAAGGTATTCCTAATCTTAAGTTCATTTCTATATGGTTATTTGGTTTCCTTTAGTTTTCTTTACTCAAATCCTAACTTGTTGTTTTCCATTCTTGGTTAGGTATTTAAGTTCTTTGAACTTAAGGTTTCTTTTCGGTAAGTTTCTTCTTGGTGGTTTAGTTCATTTCTTTATCATCTCTTTCTTTAGAAATACTCACATTCTTATTGTTGGTTTTAGGAGTGTTCCAAATCCATCCTTGTTCTCAAATATCCCGATGTTGGTAAGGAAAATATGATAGTTTCTTTATGCTTATATGTTATGATATGTTATGATGTATATATGAATATTTTTTTATGTTGCTAGAGGCTCATAGTTGCTTAGCTAGCAAACCCTAATGTTTACCATGTACATGGGTCAGAGTTGTGATATATGTTTTATAGTATATGTTGTTTTATAGTATATGTTTTATAGTCTTATGTTTATGTTTAATGTTGTATGTGCTAGTAGATTTTCCTTACTGGGGATTAGGCTCATTCCTTTATTTTTTATGTATCCAGGAAAATAGTTATGGCGGCGAAAGGATTCTTGGTAGCTTGGTTTGTGTATTAAGGATGAAGGGATTCGATGGACTGTGTGACGATTCGAGGACAACGTTATTTTAGTCTCTTTAAATTATGTGTCTATGTATTTTTCTGCATTTAGCATTGTAAGAAATTTCCATTAGTTTAAAGTTACCCTTTATTTTAAAATAATGGGATCCCATATCACTCATTTATGTATTTCAATATTTACTTTGGAGTTTTTAATAAAGTTATGAATATTTTTTATGTATGTTTTATTTAAATTAGTAGCGATGTCTAGTAGTTTTAATGGTCCAAGGTCTTAGAATTAGTTGGGTCATTATAGTGAACAATGTTCATACGAAAAATTAGGTCAAAATGATAATTATTACTTAGTAGAAAGCATTGATAACTGTGGCTGTCCAGAGAGCCTATTTCGAAAATCCTGAATTTTTACTCAACTTTGAAAAATTATATCTCCTTGCCTTTTAAATATTTTTCTTTGAAACTTCACTAAATTGAATTCTTAACCTAGGGTAATAAAATTAAATGTGTCTTACCATTTAATTTAAGTGGCCATACTCCTATGTTCACATCTCATGGAATTTAATTAACCAAAATTCTATTTTTGGCTAAATAGGCATTTTTCAAAAAAATGCACTTTTATAGATTTTTCACACAAAAATCAAACTTTTTAGACCTTAAAATAAAATAATTCAATAATTTTATGACCATTAATATTTTATTTGAGAATTTACCTGGTTAGGGTATCTATATCGCTCAGAGACCGAAATGCTTGGTTTGTCACAAAACCGCACATTTCACACTTTGGCTAACATTAACAACATGAAATTTGCTTCTCAAGCATATATTATTAATCAAAATAATATTCATACATATCTCACCACTGTGTTCTAGATACTAGTAGGTGACTGAAACACAGGGCGTTACAAGGAGGACCCAACTTTCAAGGAGCAATCCCCCACGTTTGGAGGGCCATGAAGATTTCATGCCAACAATGCGATAAAGAAGATGGGAGCAACAACATAGTGTGAACACCTCCTCCTTCAAGAAGACATCATTGGATGAAAGAGACATCCCCAAACAAAGAGAAGGTTGAGTAAAGGGAGAAAACGCCCCCCTTACTTCTTCAATTGTGTTCCATATATTCAAAGCATTTAGTTCACTCATAGCAGTCATTACCAATTGAAATTTCCAAAAATGCATATGAGAGCAGAGTAACCAAAGTGTTTGTCAAAATGAATCTCGCCAACCACTTGAGGGGCATAACATCAATAAATACTAAAAAAACAGCCCATGGCATCTACCCTCATAGACGTCATAAGGGTGAAAAATGTTTAAAATGAAAGAGCACATCCATACAAGGATAGTCACCCCGAAGGATGACCACCCCACACAATACCTTAGCCTCATGATCCTTGGCTCTATGAGACATGCCTCGGCCTCACAACCCTTGGCCTCGTGAGATATGCCTCTGCCCCATATCCCTCATAGCCTTTCGCTCTGCGAGACACGCCTTGGCCTCATAGCCCTTGGTTTCACGAGATACACCTAAGCCTCATAAGCCTTTGTTCCATGAGACACATGTTGGCCTTATAGCCCTTATCTCCACGAGATACACCTCGATCCCATAGGCCTTATACCCCTTGGCTCATGAAAAAAATAGGAACCTCAAGATGGGTAGCCAAAAATGGTCTCAAAGAAGACACTTTCCAAAATCGTACTATGCCTAACAACGAGAAAAACACTTCTCGAATGAAAATCAAAAGTGCACGCAAAAATTAAAAAAGGATAGCAAAGACCCAAAGGGTTAACATGTCCTTACAAGAATAGACAAGTGCACCTAGGAGACTATTGCCACTATAAGAAAGTGGACTTCCAGAAATTCCTCATACAAAAAAAAAGGGCTTTTTCAAAGTCCCATGATAATGAAAGAAGTGGGCTTCTCAAAGTATCATACCAAAGAAAACAGGGCATTTCCATACTAAAGAAAAAAGTGGGCTTCTCAATGTATTATACCAAAGAAAAAAAAATGCTTCTTAAAGTCTTATACCAAAGGAAAAAGAAAGGCTTCTAAAAATATCATACTAAAGAGAGAAAGGGAAAGGGTTTTACACATCCCTTATACTTGGTTTACAAAATGGCACACAGTACTACTTCCAGTGAGTAGTACATGTAGCATCACAATAATTCTACAAGAACATATAAAAGCCAAGTGTTAATGCCGAAAAAAAAGTACCTGACAAAGGATAACTACACTCATCACGTGAGGTTCATCCCCTCCATGCAAGACCTCACCTCAGGAAAATAGCATCCCTCTATGTGAGGCCATTTCTTGCATCATCCTTAAACAAGGTCGTGTCTCGCAATGCTTCTTAAGTCTTTTATGTGATGCTCCTGACACGATAATATGACTCAAAAACTACACGAAATTAGTGGGTTTGAGTTTAGTATAAAAATATATGAGTCAAAATAGGTTAAACTCAATTAGACACGATTAAATTTCAGGTTAAAACTATGTTAACCCACTAAACCCGAAATTGATCCGTTTAACATGATTAAGTATAGATTACTAAAACTTTTATAAATAGGTTAACTTAAACTTAACCTATTTATTAATATATTTATGATATGTTTACTACATTCATTTAAAAATTAAAAATTAAAATAATAAAATAATATTTTATTTTGGAGAATTTATGATTACATAATGTTGTATTTTAGTGTATGATATCTTATATTTTCCATATTGATTTATGTTTTAATTTTGAGTTGATTACATAGGTTAAAATTAACCTATGTAACATATAAATAAGTATTATATAGGTTAAAATGACTTGTTTGAACCTGTTTATTATTATTATTATTATATTTATCTATCTGGGTTAAATAGGTTATAAATAGGCCCAAAATAGAAATGTTTCATGTAAGGTTAACACAACCTGAATATGATCTATTTAAATATTGTGTTAAATGTGTTGTGTCATAGGTTAATTTGTTTATAAACGTCTTGTATTCTAGTTTACATTTATGACACATTATTTAATTGTGTCGTGTTCATGTCAAGTATAATCGTGTCGAAATCATGTTGACTCGAAACACAACATGATAACATGAATCGACAGCTCTAATCATGTCACAAGACTCACACACTTCAAGACCCATGTTGCGAGATGTACCCCATGAAAAAATGTAATATCCGTTCCTTTTAAAAAGGGTATTTTCGTAATATGGTAACCTTTGTGGGTATTTTTGTAATTTTATGTACATACATGATTATGTGTTTATTTGACTAGGTTATGATTTGAAATATGATTATGTGAACAATTTGTGAAATTCCGTTTATGAGCAATAACAATGATTCCTTCAAGTAGTAAGGGCATAAGTGTCATAAATTTGGTAGTTAAGGGCCATAGTGTAATTTAGAGGACTTTAGGGTCATAAGTTAATTAAGAAAATTGAAAAGTATTAGTTTTGTGTGAAATTATTAAAAGGACTTGATCCTAATTGTGAGAGGGTTAGAATTAGGGAAAAATTGGTCTTTTGGTTTTAGGGTTAGTATTTTGAGACGAAAATGGAAATTAGGTTAAGTCTAACGTATTATTGTCAGTCTCTGTATCAACCAAAGCAAGGATTCTCTTCGAAGTTGAGGTCTAAGGGTCAACTAAAGGTAAGACTTGATTACTCTATAGACATTTCAACTCTAAAATTAGACTTCACAATACACAAAGATGAAATGAACTATAAATTCAATAACTAAGGACTCAATTCATCACTATTTTCATAAAAAAAAAATCAACTTTGAAAGTAAAATAAATAACTCTATATCATAGAGTTATCACACCCCGAAACATATTTCATTACTTGCCCTTGAGTGATGAATCTAAAAAGAAGAAAAAAAAAACACAAGAAAAACTAACTCACAACAAGACATCACACACAACCAAAAAAAACAAAGGACACCACAACCAAGAGGAGATTCTTTTTTAGTATTTGGCCTAACAAGGTAAATGCTCACATAATTTTATTGAAAATGATGATGATGTTGGGATTTGTGCCCCAAAAGAGTATTTATGTATGAACAATTATTGTTAATTAAATAAAGTAAATATTTTGCACTAATATTTGAATTTAGTTATACATGTCATTTATCATGAAGATCCAATATTATGGATGTGGTCTTTAATTAAGTATATGTAAAGTGATATATATACAAGTAGGTTTTATTCAATATAATAATATAATAATTTTCCATAATTGCTAAATAAAGTGGGAACTTTATTTAATAAAGATTATGAGTATGATCTATCTGCTATTTAAGATAGAGCACTTTATCAAAACTGTTAAGTATAGCAATGCAAAGAGATGGAGGTATCGTATACAATACATATTGTATTGGACTGGAACACGATGAAAGAAAGAACTTCTGATAATCCCCGTTAAAATATAGAAGTTCAACATTAATCAATGGATGGTCACTTGAGACTTGACCTTAATCCTGAAGTGCGTATCGAACTATTATTTATGCTTTTATGACTTTTAACATATTGGATAAGGTTCAATATTCCTATGACCAAATTCCTAATATCTTGGAGTCATAGAACTACAAGTGGCTGGGAACATATTTTACAGATATGGAATCTACTCCTTACTTAAATGAAAGAAGATTAGTTGTTCCTTTTAGTATTGATTCGGGGCCTGAACATAAAGCGTTCAATTTCTATTAGAGAACAAAAATTTCATTCTATAATTATATTTATAGAATAATGTTCATTAGAGAATAAATGGAACTAATTGACAAAAACATAATTAGAGAGGTTAACGGACATTAAGACCTATCTCTAATTATGAACAACTAGCACAGGCTCATAACTCATGCAATGACTAAATCAATGAAATACTTTATAGTTATAGTTTCTAATAATATATGATTGTGGTTTTGAGAGTTCAACTATGAATTTATAGTGGAATAATTCTTAGTTAATAAACTAAATAATGGAACTAAGAATTAGTAAAATTAATTAAATTATTGGAGTTTAGAACTATGGGTCCATACTTTCCCCGTACTAGCTCGATAACATAGAGGTATGATTTTGGTATTAAAAGGAAGTAAAAAAATAAAATAAAGAATTACTTTTAATCTCGCAAATTAATATTATTTTTGAAATAATATTTAATGTAAAATAAAACTGTCTTAATAAATTTGTGAATTATTTTTTTATTGAGAATTAATTTAATCATATTTTATTTTGTGGTATATTTGTGTACTACATAAAATATAGAAAAATACCACACGACCCATAGCCCTACAATTGGTGCCAACCACAGTCCAAATGGACTGTGGCCCACTTGGAAGATCTGGCCAAAGAAGGTGATAGCCCTGTAGATTCATTCCCATGGTTCGATCTAGGCCTAATAAGATTAGGGCTAGGTCTTCTTTTGATTGTTATATTAAAATAACATTACATCAAGAGAGTAAAAAATGTTAGATACATTTCACGTTATTTATCAACAGAGAAAAATAGAGAACTTTGTTCTCTATGTATTGTGAAAAGAACACTCCCTCATGTGTTGAGATCCAGAAAGGTGTTCTTGTGTATCCTACCAAGTAGCATAGACATCAATCTGTCTCCTTCTCTTTGTGCGAGCCATAGTATGGAAGATCGTTGGTTAGGAGGCTAAGGGTATTTGATCTACGCATGTTATATATCTAGAAGGTGTTTGTAATTTTCTATTTTATTCAAATTCATCTCGCATGAGAAAGATTTCATTCTAGTTACGGTTCTTATAGTGATTCGATCCTGTGCTTTAAAAATTGTTATTATTGCATTTAAATGTTATCTCATGCTTCTGTTGCACTGTCAATGACATGATAAAAAACCAACAGATGAAATGATGCCTCTTCCAAGTGCTTTCAACCAAATTCCTCAAATGCTAATGATGTTATCAAACCATGAATCAATTGTTTCTCTCTAAAGTGTGCACACAACACTTCCCAAACATTCTCATTTCTCCCCCAAAACAAACCAGACTTGATCCTAAAGCCTAATAATTTTCTCCA
This sequence comes from Humulus lupulus, assembly GCF_963169125.1. Lineage (NCBI taxonomy): Eukaryota > Viridiplantae > Streptophyta > Magnoliopsida > Rosales > Cannabaceae > Humulus > Humulus lupulus. Next base: position 111,311,931 of record NC_084796.1, read on the forward strand.
TAGGTTGACTTAATGAATACCTCTCTACTAATGTAGACAAACACTAAACCAAATATCACAAGGAATTTTCCAATCTTTAATTTAAGTTTTAGGTAAAGGTTGTCAAGAGAAGTCATTTTTGGTTCAAATCACCTTAAAACACCTTATTCTTCCTAGGATCCAAAGTAAGAGCTCACACTCACTTCCCAAAAGAATACCCCGAATAAATTGAATATCACTTTTGCATTATCCTTTATTAATAATAAACAAACAAACAAACAAACAAACCAAGTAACACACTACTTTTGTTTTTGTTTTTTTCTTCTTGAAATGATACACCCCCAAACTTGTTTGTAACTCATTGTACACATTTTTTTTTCTTTTTCTTTTGATTCATATTTCCAAGGGGTGCACTCTTTTCTTTGACTATGTATCTCCTTTTTTTTTCATTCAAATCAAAGCATATATATATGGCAAGAGAACCACATGATGACTCACACACCCCAAACTTAATTATCAACATTGTCCCCAATGTTGAAAAAATAAAGGAAAACAATGCAAGCACTCAACAAAATACAACATAATAAATGACATTCGTTTCAACCTCCCTCATTAGGCAGCACTCAATTTATATCCAATAAAGACCAAGGTTCTCAAAGGGTATAGTGCAAGGATGTGTATATAGCTAGGCTAGCATCTGGCAAAGAATGAAAGTGATGCAATTAAGCTCAATGGGGTAACTACGGATAAAAAGTATATAACGGTTACTTAATAGGCTCCAACAGTCCAAAGAAGGCCTAAATCATGTATGTGGTTAAGTGTTTTCTAGGATTTCGCCTTAAAGGAACCACTAACCAATTATAGATACTTAAGCTCTCCCAAAATCTAGCTAGCTTTAAGGGTTCAAGAAATTATTGGTCAAGCTAAGCACACAAAAAGGAGATCAACACTATCATCGTGATTTTTCAAACTCCATTAAAACTTGAGTACTATTAGTCTAATACACTAAACAAGATGTAAGGTGATGGATTTGTGACATTGGATGCAAAATGTTTCTTTATTTTTTCTATATATATGGTTCATCATTGATCCCCAAGTTAAGAACTAGTAAAACTAAAACAAACTCCTTTTAAAGACAATAAAAGAAAGACCATAACAAATTATAAGACTAACAACACAATGCAAAACACAATATAACATAACATACTAAACTAAACTAAATGAAACAGTCACAGTGCAACAAAAGGCAAAGTAAACAAAAAAAGTAAAATTAAAACAACGAAAAGAAGTACTCCCTCGCACACTACGCTAAATCCTTAGCAGGAGAGTCCTTCTCTTAAGTTGCTTCTTCAGTCCATGGCTTCAAGATGTTCTAAAGGAATGCAAGGAAAGGCAGTGCAATTTTGGGGAGGTTCTTCTTAAGGGCACTCTGCATCACTAAATCCTACTGCTACTCATACACCCAATGATCATGTAGATGCTCACAAATCCATGTTTCGTAGGCCTTCTACCTATCCAATTTCACCATGACATTGAGCATATTGAAGGAGGATGAGGCACCTTGTTGTGTCGAAGAAGGGCGTGTGCTAATAACCCCTTTATGGGTCAACCGTTCTTCCTCATCACTAATGGGAACATGGGAATCCTTACAAAGGCGAGTGAACAAATTATGGAAAAAAAATTTCCCGCCCACTTTAGACGTACACTCACGAATCTTTTTAGAAATTATAGACCCTATATTGATAGACTTGTTGGTGAGGATACAATAAAGCATAATCATATGTTTCATATGGACTGAGTGATCATGGGAGGTAGGCAGCATGCTAGCACAAAATTATGACCAAATTAGCAATAATCGAATCTATCACAACCAGTGAAAGTATGACCTCAACTTTGACTAAGAAATGGCAATGAAACTCAGGCTCAAAAATTACAACTACAGGGATTTGGGGAGAAAACTACTCTAAATCACAAAAAATAAGCAAGGGAAACTCAATGAAATTGTTGAACCTTAATGACTTAAGTGGTGAGTAGCTCGATCTGTTGATTTGTCAGAGTCACACGGGATGTCTATTAGAAGGTCAAAGTTGCTATGTGTGTACGTTAGGGAAGAGGATTTTGTGGCTACGGGGTGGTGATGGAGCTGGGCTTTCGATTGAGGTAGCCTAGGTAATGGAGGCAATTTGGTGAGTGGCGCTTGAATTCTGGGTTTCGAATAAGTGATAGAGGTGTGTGTTGTGGCGTTGTGTTTTAGGTATTGTTCCCTTGAAAGCATATGAGTTAGACAATGTTTTTATGAATTAAATAAATGAGATGGGCTTTTACATATATTAATTATTTAATATGATTATTTGAATACCAAAAAATTCCCAAATTCATTATTGTGACTATAATCTTGTATTGGTACAAGAGGATTAAGATTGTGGGAAATAAATTTATATAGTTTACAGTAAAACAAAGTTATATGGAATCTTTGGATTAAATACAGTTTGTATGGTTCACTAGTATTATGAAAATATTTAATTTAGATCCGAATTACTGATGTATTAGGACATCGTAGTGGAGGTACTTTGTATAATGTGGTTATACAAGAACTGGACCCCATGTGGTATTATTACTTAGTTGAATACCATTTATTTTATAATTATTAATTAAACATCATTAAGATGATCATATACAAATTGATCTCAATCCTGAAGTTACTACGAACTCCTGTTTATGTTATTTGAGTTATTTGATTCACTAGTTATGGTTTGTCAAAATGATCAGGCAAACTTTTGTTTTGGGAAATCATTGATGTAAGTGGCTGGGGACATAATATATGGATATTATATCTATACCTTTTCGAAAGGAATTGAATAATTGTTCCCTTAAGGGTTAGCTTTTGGAACTGAACGGTTATTGAACTCAAATTCATAAATTAGTTTATGAATTAACAATCACTAGTAAAGTTAATGGTACTTAAGGAATCAAGTAATAATTAAAGAGGTCAAAAGAGTGATCTTATTCATGTTTTAATTATGAACTATTTGTACAGAATGAAATTATATGCAATGATTAAATCAATGGATGCTTTTTATGTTTATAAAGTACTCTATAAATAAATATATATAGTTGCAAGAGTGCAGTCTAATGTTTTTAGTAGAATAATATTGAGATTAATAAATAAAAGTTATTATATTTAAGATATTTAATTAATAATATAAATTTATTGGAGCTTGAAATTATAGGTCTATAGGTCAACAAGGTGCCTTTATTAACATATTTCAAGGTATGAGTTGAAACCGAGGTAAATCAGTGAAATGACATATTTGGAATAAATTTGTTCTTCGGGGAAAATTTGTAATTGAGATTAATTAATTAATTATAATTTTTGAAATTATTATTAAATAGTAATTATGGTTTTTGAAATGAATAAGTAATAAAAATGAATAGTTTTGAATTAATTAGCTTTTATATATTTAAAAAATGTGAAAAATAAAATCTGATAATTAAATTCGGATTTGAATCAATAAATAATAAAAATAATTAGTTTTTAATTATTTAAAAAATATGGAAAATAAATATGATAATTCAAATTAGATTTGAATTGGTTTGCAAATTTATTCAGATAATTAAAATATTTATCTGATAAGGTCGGTTATTAGTTTTTCGAAATTTTATCTCTTAGATCCTTGTTTGGAAAACTTTTTTCTAGAGCATATATTTTATTTACTAATCATTTCTTTGAATTAAAATACTATTTTGTGTGCTATAAAAATTCATTGATGACTCATTTGAGTTGTCAAGTTTTAGTCTTTATCCTTATCTAAAAGACTTTTTATGATATGGTAATTAAAGTCTTGAAATTTTGTTCTTGTCTCATTGATTTCGTGCGGATTAAACCAAATATTTTAGGATAAAAATGATCTCGTTGTGATTGTTTTTTTTTTTAAGATGAATCTAGACTTAAACCTGTCCAGGTTTAGATATTATCCACATAGATGCTCAATCTGTTAAGACAGAATCAAATGGATTGACATATTTATTCCTTATATAGAAATACACAAATCATTTCTTTATTGCTCCAGAGTGCAAGAGAGCCCCTTCTGAACGTACAAATAGCTATAAATAGATTGTAAGAGCTCTTGAAATTTTTTCTCTCTTATCTTGTTATATTCAAAATATTTTGGCATACTTTAGAGAGTACTTTTGTGAAGACTAAGTTATTCACCTTAGTCTTTGATGATGTGCCGAGTGCACCATTTTTCACTGTATCCATCTTGTTCTTTGTAACAGGTTGTGTTTCTTGAGAAATTTCTTTGTGGTCTTCGGAAGAAGATTTCATAAAGTCTCACCTCGGGAGGAAGATAGCACTCACCGATCTTTGAAGGAAGTTCAAGAGATTGAATGTTTCATCAAAACAAGATTTGTATAGAATAGTACAAGAAGATTTCAACAATAGTTTAAGAGGGAGTCTTACGTTGTTTAAGTCATTGCTTTTGTTTGACTTTGTTCTTTACTAATTGGTTTATTCTCTGGGCGTGGCCCCGTGGATGTATGTTATCTTAAAGGATTTCTGAACCACGTAAAAATTCTCTTGTGTCAATTTTTAATTGGTTTCTGTTTCTATTTTGACATTCATCACAGTTGTGGTAAAAACACTTAAATCTGTTTGAACAACTTGATTTATATTCTACAAATAAACAAGTTTTCTAATTCTAATCACTTGGTAAGTACAAAATACAGAATTTCATTATCATTTTGAATAAATAATACTAAGTAAATAAACAAATAAAATAGTTAAGACACATGCCCTGAAAAGGACATGTGTCACACGCAAGGCACAGTGCTTGCACGGTGACTGGTGTGTAACAGACTCCCAAAACTCAGTTTGTGATATTTTATTTATTTAATTAATTTAATAATTAAATTTTTTAGTTTTTGAATTTTTGAATTTTGAATTTAATTAAATTAATAAATTTTTTAAAAAGAAAACAATTTTCTATAATTTTTGTTGACCCTCGATTTGGCCAACGACACGGAGTCAAATGTACGAAAAAGTATAAAGCAAGAATGAGAAAAATGATCTAACGGAAAGGAAGAAAGCACCAAGGAATTATAGTGGTTCGGCCCCAAGGAATGGTAATGACCTACGTCCACTTAGTGATATTGTTATTATTGAATCTCAAAGTCGTGATTAAAGAACTAGGGTTCTTGAGTTTCACAAACCTTGAATGTATTACAATCAGATGGTGTACAATTAACTATAGCTCTCTTTTCTCTCAATATTTAGCACAAAGATTCCGGAATCAAAAGTTCAAAAGTCCCTTCCTTGAGCTATTTCATGCATATTTATAGGCTCAATGAGGGTTACACATGCCAACATGTCCTATCTTTCCTTAATAATTGCGTATCAAGATAATAATGAAGAAATATTCAATGCAGTTATTGTAAGATTACAGCTTAAGAAGGAAATAAAGAAAAATTATGCGACCAGCCTGGTCGTATCAAAAATTAACCCTGACGATGCGGTGTCCTTCTGGTCGATAGTCGAGCAGTACTTTCGCTGCGTGTCAACCACGTGTGACAAATTATCGCTACGTCATCAGCAACTATTTTTTGGTAAACATTTGCCCCCCAAGTTTATTTATTGCGACCAGGAATTAGTAAACTTAGGAAACCGACTCTTCGAATACCCCACGAAATCTGTCAAAACCGCCCATGCTTTCTCGAAAAAGGTGACCAATCATGTCTAATCAAGTCTTTTCGGTTTCCCAAGAATGTGTCTGACGGCCATTTCACTTCCCCATGCTTAGAAAAAGTAACTCATGATTACCTCTTTTAACGTGTCGCAGTCACTATATATGATACCCCAAATTCATTTTTTTTTTACTTTTACTTTTCACTCGCCATTTTCTCATCAAGAACTCCCAAGAACCTCGACTTTCAGAGCCTAGAAAACTTGAAAAGCTTCCATCGCTGTTCTAAGGATCCTTTGCTCGGACGTTCAAAGTTGCTTTGTTTCAGACCCCTCTTTTCATCCAAGTAAGTTTTAGGAAGCCCTTGGATGTTTGAGATGCCATGCAAAACTGATTTTTATGAATTTAAATTTGTGTTCTTGACTGCTCTTGGCCGAAACTGTTTTAGGATAATGGGTATACTGATAGATGTTTGGTAGGATAACGAAATAATGTTTCGTAGGAGTTAGGAGCCAGTTTGGTAGTCGAGATTGTAGATTTAGGGCGTAAAATCGAAGTAAAAATTCGATTTTTAAGCTAGTCGAAAAACTGGGTTTTTCCCGCCCCTTCGGAGTTGAAAAAGCTTTTTTCTAAAAATCTTTTTACTTCCGCTTTTCAATCTGTTTTTCAAACTGCTCGTATAGAACTTAGTGTTTTTGTTAGAATGATGCTTGCCGTATAAAAACTTAATTTTTATACTCGAGCAACGTTATTCCAACTCTCAACACAAGCTTTTAAGCTTTATGTCTTACCTCCCCCTTTCTGTGCTCGCATCTTTTCATGCAAGATCCATGGGAAGGTGAAAGACCCATCGATGACGACTTACTAGCTCAGATGCTTGAGGACGAGGAGCAACCGTTGTTGCTAATACCTGAAATTCCCTTTTCTCGTGCCACTTCAAACACTTCATCGACCTTTGTTCAAAATATGGATCGAGCAAAAACTAAAGCCCAAAAAAAGAAAACTCCCAATCCTTCAAATCAGCCTGCTCCTCGGGCTGAAATTCCCTCGACCAGTGGTCGAGCAAAAAATAATCCCGACCCAAATATCCAAACTCGTGCTCAACCCCGAAATGCCATTCAACCAGATGTTGAATGGTATGTTGTACCTGAAAGGTGGGTGACGATCAGGATGATCGCAAACTATATTAGGAAATATGGACTCCCGGGGGTGACATTATTCTGACCCAATCAAGACCAACAGGTGAACTTGCCTGGAGGCGCTTTCAGCGCCTGGTCGAGGTACCATATTGAGGCACGGGCTACCTTGCCTCTTCATCCTTTTTTCCAAGGGGTGGCCAACTACTTCGGGGTCGCCCCTTTCCAAATAACCTCTAATGGATATAGAATGCTTGCAGCACTCTATATCCTTTATAGCCACAAAAAATGGCCTGTGCCATCACCCCATGAGGTCAATCATCTGTCAACCTCAAGTCTAACCCCAACCAAGAAAGCACAGGGTTTTTTCACTTTTGTCATCAGGAAACAAGGCGCACTTTCCTGTCCGACACCACTCACATATCGAACGTGGGGAGGTACTATTAAGAGTATATCCTTATGACTGACATGGTCGCGAACAACCTAGCCTTCACTCAAGGAGGTAACGCCTTTGTACCACTGGTCGTTAATCTTTCTTTAATTTTTTCTCTACACTTTCTTGGATTTTTTGTGCCTTTCAGGCCCATGGTTGTGACCAGACCCCACTCCAGACATTGAGTTAAGATCAACCCTCTTGGCCAGTATGACTGACGTGGAGAAAAGCGTCAAGCATCTAGTCACAGAGGCTAACCTTAGGCTAGTCGGCCTTTTGGCCCCTCATCAGGATGTGAGGGAGTCAACAGCGAGGAGTGCTATTGGCGGAGAGGTTCCCGAGCAGCACCCAGATGTGGAACAACCCCTTCTGAGGAGGGCCACTGGAGTAACAATCAGGGAACCTTCCAGCACTCCGCGGGCTGCTGCTCCCCCTGCCCCAAAGGGTAAAGGAAAAAAGAAGGCCACTGAATCCCCCGCTCCCATCGACGAATCTTCAGATGAGAACGGTAGTGATCTTTTGCTCTTAGATAGTTTGCCAATTCCCTATCACTTATTTGACGGGGATGACAACTTTAAGTATACTCCAATCTTATGTTCAGATTTCTTCCAAGCAGTAAGTAGTTCAGTAAGTAATGTAGCGACTAGTAGTTGTAGCGCGGGTAATTTACTTATAATCTCTTTACTTTCATTTTTATCCCCGTATATATATCTTGTCTCACTGCTCATGTTATTTCCTTTTGTGCAGATATGTCATCTGAAGACGTGTTCGAGCATTACAAGGCAGCTGCTGCATCTTCTGGCAAGAAGAAGGACAGCAAGAGGTCTCAAGGGGAGAGCAGTAAAACCGCCTCAAAGAAGGCCCGAACCGAGGACCTTCCAGCCACTGGCCCTTCAAAGGAGAACACACCACCTCCATCGCCACTCGAGCAGTCGGCCTTAACTCCTCCGGTCGACCAGCATTCCACTCCTTCAACACCCGTCGACCAGCACCCTACTCCTCAGGTCCCTACCAGCAAAACACAGTGCACTCAGCCTGAAGGCTCCCTGTCCAACATCGTGGTCAGCTCACCCAGGGAGAGGATATACAAGCTCTCCAAACATAAACGCAGTCAATAGGCCATTACCGAAACCATTTCCATGGAGCCTGACCAAATACTGAACCGAGGGCTGAATGAGATAGTTAGTGTACGTTACCTCCTGATGTTGAATAATTTATTTTTGGTTTTCTGCCATCGCCTTACCCTTTTTCATCTGATTGCAGGGATTACTCACCATGACCGCTGGCTGGCGCCGTGCAGGGGTGATGGTGTCCCAGGCCAAAAATTTCAACACCAGGCTTTTTGAGGCTAAGAAAGCGCTTGAAGGGAAAAACGCTGAGTTGCTTAAGAAGAACAATGAGCTAACTAAATAGAACGGCGAGTTACTTTAGAAGAGTATGGAGCTGTCTAAGCAGAAAGAGGAACTGCTCGAGCAAAAATCCACCCTAACCGAGGAGCTGCTGAAGGTTCGGGATGCCTAAAGAAATCCAATGAAGACAAAGAAAAATTCAGGGAAAGCGCCAAACTCAACTACCAACAATCCGTACAGCTCGAGGATGATTTGATTGCGAGTATGCAGGAGACGGAGGAGCTGGAAAAGCGCATGAAGGAGCTTGAGGAACTTGAAGCCAAGAACATGGAGAAGTACAAGGAAGCCACTCATCTTTGCTTCTACGAGTTTTGGAAGCACAACCGTGAGGCTAACTTCAACTATCTGTCAGAACGCCTGAGACGGACTCTAATGTCTCAGTGTACCATTCGCCTGGAGGAAGAAGAGAGGGCTAAAGTAGCTGCTTCCCCAGAGATCTCTCTGGCAACAGGGATAGATGTTGCAGACAATGAAACTGGCGCAGCTGTCGACCAAGACGCTCCTCAAGACCCTCCAGCCTCTTAGTCTTTTTCCTTTTTACCTTTTAATCATTTTATTACACGACCTACTGGTCGTGATGTAAAGACATTAATTTTTTATTGCTGCGCGGACAGCTATTTTCCTTTTAATTAGACAATTACATTCGAGCAACACTGCTCACGGTGTAAAGTAATTCATTTTTGATATTATAATACATGTTCATTTTATTATAACATCTGTTCGCATGACCGAACTTAGCATAGTACTTTGGTTTGATTTAACAAAATACAAAATTTTGAAAAATAATCTAAGTACCCTAGCATGCTTTCACTTATTTTTCTCATGTGTTTACATACCTTTTGATGATATGCTTTGCTTACTTGTACCTTATATGCCCCCTAAGTGATCGAGGAGCTTTAGGTCCTTGGTCACTTGCCTTTACCCCAACCTGTTTGAACAATACTGCTTGGAGCAAAATAATTGAAATTGTAATACAACAAAACAACACACGTAATGAGAAAATACTTGTAATAAATACAATAATTGGCAAGAAATGACTGGCTGCCCACAGTCCCTTATATTTCTCATAATACATGGACAAAACATGTATGTACGAGTGATCAATAAGATCTTATACTTATAAGCGATAAGTCACATTGATTCTTCGTCGCTGTAGTAAATAGGAGAGAAAATAGAATTTGTTTCTTCGTCTTTATAATATAAAAACAATAGGAGTAATTAATTGTGGCACGTTCACTAAAAGAAACCAACCCTTTTTCAAAACTTGTAAAAATTAAAATTAATACAAGCCAATTCTTTAAGAAGAATTGTTTATTGGTAATACTTGCGTAGGTGTTCTCCATTCCAATAGCGAGGAACGAGATCTCCGTTTAAGCGAGCAAGTTTATAGGTGCCTGGGTGAAGGACTTCTTCAATCTGGTATGGCTCTTCCCAATTAGGTCCGAGTACTCCAGAAGCTTGGTCGCGAGTGTTTAGAAAATCTCTTCGGAGTACAAGATCTCCAACGCTAAACTTTCTTTCTCTCACTTTAGAGTTCAAATACCGAGCGACTTTTTGCTGGTACGCAACTACTCAGAGTTGGGCTTGTTCACGTTTCTCATCGATCGAGTCCAGGGATTCCATCAATAGCTGGCTGTTCGAACCTTGATCGTACGTTATTCTGCGATGCGAAGGCGGATCTAACTCAACAGGCAACATAGCCTCATATCCATAAGCCAAAGAGAATGGAGTATGACCCGTTGCTGCTCGGTGGGAAGTTCTCTACGACCAAAGTGTTGGATTAGCTTATACAAGATCTTTATTTATTTTCATGTATATCTAATATTAAACAAATTAATACGAGATAGCCTAAAACATGTTTCTAAAATTGAATTCAAAGAGAAAAAAAGAATAGAATACTTATAGTATACGCAGCGGAATTAAGAGTCCTTCCTTCAGTTTCTCTAACTCTTATATCCTTTCTGTCGCAGAGTATTATCAAGAAACTGAACCGATCTTCTATTTTCTTCACAATCTTCCAATGTATCCTTAGAACCACCTAGACTAGTGTGGGAAATTCTCAACACATGAGATAGATATAGAGAGAAGAAGAGAAAATAATGAAGAGGTTTAGAAAATGACTTGTGTTTTGAGAGAATCTAAAACTATCAGAAAATCTGACTTGTAACTTATCAAAATTCTGTCTTGACTTCTCTCTAAGCACTCCTTTTATAGACTCAATTAGGCCATTTAATTTAATTAAAAAATCAATAACATAATAGCCATTTTGAAGCCCTTGGTCGAAATTATCATGGGCTATAGGCCCGTGAAATTTCCCATTTGATTATAAGCCCATTGGACTTAAAATCAATGCTTGTATTATTTTCTATTGATTTAATTAATTAAATAATTATTTAAATCCTTTATCAAATTAATTATTTATAATTTTAACCTTGATTTAAATTTATTTATTAATTTAGATATCAATTTATCTTAATTAATAAATTTTCCATAAATTCTCTTTTCTTCTCAAAATTACACAACTCTGTGAAACTATCCAAAATTGACCTGGTCAACTTTGATAATTGTAATTGATAATTAAATCAATTAATTGAGACTATCTAGATGATTTTATCCAAGGTACAATGGGGACCATGGGCCTATGAAATCAAGCTCCAATAAGTTATCATAAATCTAACAAATAAATTTACTAAATTATTAATTCAGTTCTCCGAAGGATAGGCGACTAAGTGCTCTCTGGTTTCTCCATGGCGAGATGCAAGAAAAGCAACCCAAAGCCCGCTGCTCAATCGACGGTGGCTGTAACTCCAGTGGTCCAGGCGGTTGGAGGTCAGCAGTCTGATGCCGAGGAAGCTCTTCCGGAGGAGATGGAAGAAGTTTTCACTGATTCGATGTTAGAGTTCCCTGAATCTGGCTTTCATGGTCCTTTTAAAATTGAAGGAACACCTGGAGGCAGTAGAAAAGTAGGCGATGCAGATGAGGAAATGACTGAAAATGCAGGTAAATTTCAAAGCCAAGCAAGGGATAAATGGTCTCAGTTCAAAGCATTGCTTCCTAATCAAGGTGGGGCAAGACTCAGTTTCGAGGAGCCAATTGTTCAAGAGGGCCAACGAATTGCTCAAGTTGATTTGGATGAGGTCCAATCTGAAAGTTCATTCTGGAGTTCAGCGGTGGTTTGTCAGGTTCTTGGGGCTAACCCACCGTTTGTTGTTTTAGAAGGGTTTATCAAAAGAATTTGGGGTAAGATTGGCATTGAGAGAATTGCTAGATTGAATAATGGGTTCACACTGGTTAATTTTCGTGATGAAATCACTAGAAATCTGGTTATGGAAGCTGGGGTGCTACATTTTGACAGGAAACCAGTTATAGTGAAGCCTTGGACTACTGATTTGGATACTTTGAAGGCAGTGAAGTCAGTTTCTGTTTGGGTTAGATTGTCAGGTCTTGGGCTGCAATATTGGGGCACTAAGTGCTTGAGTGCGATTATGAGTACGATTGGGGTGCCGATCTTGGTAGATAAAGTAATGAAAGATAGATCTATGATGCAATTTGCTAGAGTTTTGGTGGAAATTGAACTTTCGGAGGACCTCCCTAAATTGGTTCAATTTCTCAATGAGAAAGGGCAGTTAATAGAGCAATTTTTAGAGTTTGAGTGGCTTCCTACCCAATGTAGGGGCTGTAAAGTTTATGGTCATACTGAAAGAATGTGTAACAAGAAACCAGCGGAGGTTTGGAGGGAAAAAACAAGAGTTAGGGAGGAGGAGGACAGGCAAGTCCCTATGAATCAGTCGAAAGTTGCAGAGACCACTGAGACAGTGCTTACTGCTACTGGGCCTGTTGTTGCAGGAAATGCGAATGAGGTTTCTGAGACCCCATCTGGGAGTAATCTGGAGGTGGACAAGCCTATGGAGAACTCAAAATCTGTCCCTGAACCGCCTGCTGTAAACCAGGCTCGGACACTAGTTGAAGGAGGTATTTTGGACTGGGTTACCCCTAAACAAATTGGTGGGAATAAGAAGGCTATCCATAGGGCAAAGAACACTTTGAAGAATTCCTATAGTGCTTTGCAAGATAAGGTTGTGGAGGTGGCAAATTTGGGATTAACATCAACAAGTTTGTTACATGGAGAATCACAACATTCTTAGTTGGAATGTTAGAGGTATTAATAAGGGGGAGAAACATAAATTTCTGAGCTCCTTTTGTTTTGTTAATAAAATTGGTTTAGGTTCCTTATTGGAGACCAAACTTCGGGGTGATAAGATTAAGAAGATGATGCATTTTTTTTTTAGTGGTTGGGAGTTTTTTTCTGGTTCAGCTTCTGAAGGCAGAATATTGCTTGTTTGGCAGCAAAACTTGGTGTCTGTTGATGTTCTGAAAGAAACAGACCAATTACTTCATGTTTATGTCAGGAGTATAAAGACTAATAAATCGTTTTGTGTGACGTTTGTGTATGGTAGAAATTCTATTGAGGAAAGAGTGGCCCTTTGGAGAGATTTGTCTACTCTGAGTTTTCCAGCTGCTGCGTGGCTTCTAACTGGAGACTTTAATGCTGCTTTTGAGAGTGCGGAAAGAGTGGGTGGTCGTGCGATATCATCCCTTGAGTTAGTTGATGCTCAAAATTGGAGGGCCTTGGGGTTAGTTGACGAGTTGCGTGCTAGAGGGTCTCATTTTACTTGGACGAATAAACAAATGAATGAAGACAGAATTTTCTCAAGATTGGATAGAGTTTTCAAGAATGAAGAATGGTTGGACATTTTCCCTCATTATGAGGCTGTCTTCAACAGGGAGCTTCACTCTGACCATTGCTACTGTATTATTAAACCAGATTTTGCTGTTAACTGTGGTGTTAAGCTTTTCAGGTTCTTCAATATGTGGACTAAACATGATCAGTTTAAATCTACTGTTATGCAGAGCTGATGTAGGCCAATGCGAGGAACTGGGCTGGTTCGCTTATGTAAAAAACTGAGCAGACTTCAGTTGGTGCTTCGGCGGTTTAACAGGCATATAATGGGAGATGTTGCCCAGAATTTTTCAGTGGCTAAAGAGAAGTATCAAGCTACCAAGTTATCCCTGCAGCGTGATCCTCATTCGATTAGGCTTCAAAGAATCGAAGCTGCTGCTGGTGAATCGCTAGAATACCATGCCAAAATTTATGAGAGTTTCCTGAGACAGAAAAGTAAAGTGGACTGGTTGCGGTTTGGTGATGACAACACGACTTATTTTCACGCTTGTTTAAAGCAAAGGAGAACCTCTAATTGCATCACATCTGTTGTTAATGAAACCGGTCAGAGTATTGAGAATTTCGATGCTGTAGTTGATCATTTTGTGAATCATTTCAAGAAAATTATGGGAAGCAAGAGCATGGCCTCTAGTTCTATTCAGAAATCCTGTTTTGAGCTTGGTCACAAACTGACCCTGGATCAGCAAGTTAGCTTAGTTAAGCCTTTTTCTACTAAGGAAGTTAAAGAAGCATTTTTCGGCATTAACTCGATTAAAAGTTCGGGGCCGGATGGGTTTGGCTCGGGCTTTTTTAAAGCCCTTTGGAGCGATTTGGAGACTGAAATCTCAGCAGCTATTCTGGATTTCTTTGAGTATGGTGTGCTGCCAGAGGAAATTAACAAAGCTACTATTTCCTTAATCCCTAAAATTGAGACTCCTTCTCGGGCAGCGGATTATCGGCCTATTGCTTGTTGCAATTCTATTTACAAATGCATTTCTAAAATGCTTTGTAGTAAATTGGATTCGGTGCTTCCAAGTCTTGTTAATCAAAACCTAGGAGCCTTTGTTAAAAACAGATTATTGGCGCATAATATCCTTATTCTTCAGGATATTATTAAAGGCTATAAGAGGAAAAACATTTCCCCTAGGTGTGTTTTGAAGATTGATTTGAGCAAAGCCTATGATATGTTAGATTGGAATTTTTTGGAGGATATTCTCACTGAGTTTTGTTTTCCGGCTAAATTCATCAAGTGGGTCATGGCTTGCTTGAAAGATCCAACCTATCTAATCCTTATGAATGGAAAGGTTCAAGGGGAATTTAGAGGTCGGAAGGGGCTAAGGCAAGGGGACCCTATCTCTCCTTTATTATTTGTCTTAGCCATGGAGTACTATACCCGTTTATTTCAGCAAGCTTCAATGAACAAGGGGTACCGATTTCATCCTAAATGTAAGCACCTTAAAATTGTTAATCTCTGTTTCGCAGATGACTTGGTTATTTTTTGCAAGGGAGTTCACAATTCAGTTCAGATTATTAAGGAAAGTTTTAATGATTTCTGTTTTGCTTCTAGTTTGACTGCCAACAAGGATAAATCTCAGGTTTACTTCTATGGTGTGGCTGAAAAAGAGGCTCAAAAATTGCTTGAGGGGCTCCAATTCACTGAAGGTCATTTCCCCCTAAAATACTTGGGAGTTCCTCTTCGAAAAACAAGATGGAAGGCTGGTGACTGCTCTCTTATTATAAAAAAGATCCAGTCCAAATTACATACTTGGGCGAGTCGGCATCTTTATTTTCCGGGGAGGGCGCAACTAATCAACTCGGTGTTGTTGAGTATAAGAACTTTTTGGATGAGTATTTTCATCCTTCCTAAGAGCGTCACCAAGGAGGTTGATCGGCTGTGTAGGAACTTCCTGTGGGGAGTAAGGGACGGTAATGTTCAGCGGAGTAAATTGCATTTTACTGCCTAGGAACAGGTTTGTTTGCCTAAATGCATGGGTGGTCTTGGCTTCAAGGATAGCAGTACTTGGAATTTAGTGCTTCTGGCCAAATATGTTTGGGCAGTTTCTTCTAAGCATGATACTTTGTGGGTTAAGTGGGTGGATTCTATTTATTTAAAGGGGCAGAGTTTCTGGCATTACAGAGTCCCTCAAGATGTGAGCTGGTATTGGAAAAGATTAACAAAGCTTAGAGATATCTTCCCTGGTTTTAGACTTGATGAGGCAGTCCATCATAGCAAGCTTAGTCTGAATATTTTGTATCACAGGCTCATTAACAAAGACAGAGTCTTCTATGCGAATGTGGTGTGGAACTCCTTGACAGTGCCTAAGCACAGGTTCATTTTATGGTAGGCTACTTTGGGCCATCTGTTGACTCGAGACAATCTCAGTCATTGTCACTTGGAGCTTACTTCTGTGCTTTGTCCGATTTGTGAAGTGGAGCAAGAGTCTCACTCTCATCTGGTTTTTGAGTGCCATTTTTCTCGGTAGGTCAGATCCCAAGTGGAGAATTGGCTGGGTTGGGGTTTGTGGCCGCTTTAGTTGGCTGGGTGGCGTTCTTGGATGGCTGGTAAGCCGAAGGGTCTGAAGCAATCTGTGTTGGCTGCTGCTTTAGCAGCTTCAGTTTACTTAATTTGGAGGAATAGAAATACTTGTATTTTTAAGCTTAGCTCCTTTTCTGTGGACTTTGTTATTAAGTTGATCAAATATTTGGTGAGGGGTAGACTTCTTTATCATTCTAAGAAGCTTATTAGGACAAAGGATCTAGCTTTTTTTAATAGAGTGGTTCAGATGTAAGGCTTTTTGTTTGTAAGCTGTTTGGTTTGTTTGTACTTGGTTGGTTTGTTCTCAATATATTTTCCTTTTCATCAAAGAAACTTATTAATTCCTCGTGACTCCACTATAGACTTGGAATTGCACTCTTGAATTCATAGAACGCTCTATAACAAATATAGATATGCTATTAATTATCCACTGTTACAACCATAATTGTCACTCAATCCTCTATAGACGGTCTACAATGAGATAGGACTAAAATACCATTTTACCCCTCATTGTATTTTATCCTTAAAACACTTAGTTCCTTGTAAATGATATTTCAGTAAACTAATTTAATTACAGAAATGAGATCTCTATCATTTAACACCTTGAACCAAACTAAAAGGAAACCATCATTTCACTTCTTCATCAGAAGCTATAGATGTTCATATCTATGATTAACACTCCCACTCAATTATACTACCGAGTTCACAAGATGTAAGTATGGGCTAGTCCGTAGGGTAAGCTGGTAACGAACAAGTCAAAGAACTCAAATAATATAATCAGTTAGAATACTAACCACTCAGAATTGAGATTGAATTGACCTACGGTCAACATTATGATATGACTAGAATAGATAATAACGGTATGTTTACTTATCTTATCAACTGTCAATATCGGTCCTGTCCGATGTAACAAATACATCCGATCTTATCTACTTTGCTAATGTTCTGGAAAGAACATAACACTGTAATTTGTAAGTAGATCATATCGTAGATTGGAAAGTCAGTGTAAATCCGGTGCACTGACTAATCTTAGGACTAACTTATTTTGAACATATAATCATATTTATATTCCACTGTGATTACGTCACTATAAATAAGATTAGCTATATGCTCGGGATTTAATAGAAGTTTATATTAAACAAATAATCATGAAAATAAAACATGTGAGCAAAGTGATTGACCATGTCAAAAAATGATTTCTATTCTTTTATTGATAATAAAATGAGATTACAAAGAATTTGAGTTTTAATTAGGGCATAAAACCCCAACAAACTCCCACTTGCACTAATTGAAACTAATGCCTTAATTCAACTAATCCCATCTCCTTGATATGCTTATCAAATGTAGCTTATGGTAGTGTCTTTGTAAACGGATCCGCAAGATTGTCTTCAGTTGCAATCTTCATAACCTTCACATCTCCCCTGGCCACATATTCTCGAATAATGTGATACTTCCTTTCTATATGCTTACTCCTCTTGTGACTTCGAGGTTCTTTTGAGTTGGCTATCGCTCCTGTATTGTCACAAAACAACACAAGCGGTTTATCCATTTCTGGAATAAGACCAAGATCCGAATAGAACTTCTTTAGCCAGACTATTTCCTTAGCTGCTTCTGACGCGGCTATGTACTCAGCCTCCATGGTGGAATCTGAGATTGCAGACTGCTTTACGCTTCTCCAAATCACAGCTCCACCCCCAAGAGTAAACACCATTCCAGAAGTAGACTTTTTGTCATCGACATCAGTCTGAAAATCTGAATCGGTGTAGCCTATAGGGTTCATAACACCACCCTTGTAGACTAACATATAATCCCTAGTCTGTCTCAAATACTTCAGGATATGCTTAACTGCTATCCAATGTTTCGGTCCTGGGTTTGACTGATACCTGCTCACTACTCCCACTGCATAGCAGATATCTGGTCTAGTACACAACATGCCATACATCAGACTTCCAACTGTAGATGCGTAAGGAACTTTTTTCTTTGCATCTTCCTCTTCAGGAGTCTGGGGAGACTGCTTCTTTGAAAGATGAATTCCATGGTGGGACGGTAGACGCCCTTTCTTGGAATTTGTCATTGAGAAACGTTCAAGCACTTTATCAATGTAAGCTGCTTGAGATAGAGCTAAAAGTTTGTTCTTTCTATCCCTGATGATCTGGATACCTAGAACATAACTTGCTTCACCCAATTCCTTCATCTGGAATTGAGTGCTCAGCCAATTCTTCACATCTGATAATTTCTTAACATTGTTTCCAATGAGTAAGATATCATCTACATAAAGAACCAGGAATACCATTATTTGATTTGCCTTCAGTTGGTAAACACAGGGCTCATCAATATTTTGTTCAAATCCATAGGTTTTGATTATTTCATCAAACCTAAGATTCCAGGAACGAGAAGCTTGCTTAAGTCCATAGATGGACCTATTTAACTTACAAACTTTTCCTTCTTGTCCAGATACTTTAAATCCTTCTGGCTGATCCATATAAATGACCTCGTCAAGCTTTCCATTAAGAAAAGTTGTCTTGACGTCCATTTGCCAAATCTCATAGTCTAGAGCGGCTGCTATGGATAGGAGGATGCGAATGGATTTGAGCATGGCTACCGGACTAAAAGTTTCCTCATAGTCCACGCCTTCTCTTTGGGTATAACCCTTTCCCACTAATCGAGCTTTATAAGTCTCGATATTTCCATCAACACCTCATTTCTTCTTGTAGATCCACTTGCACCCAATGGCCCTAAAGTCACTAGGTGCTTCCACAAGATCCCAGACGGAATTTGAGTACATAGACTCCATTTCCTGTTTCATGGCTTCGAGCCATAGTTCCTTTTCAGGGCTAGCCATTGCATGTTTGAAAGACAATGGATCATCATCACTAGTGTCACCAACAACCATATTGGTTTCACAATCCAAACCATAGCGAACTGGGTTTCTAGAAACCCTCCCACTACGACGAGGCTCTGTGACTGTTTGCTCAGGAACAGTGGTACTTTCTTCATTTAAATCGAGTTGTGTCGGTTGTACATGAAGAGTGGGAATTTCATCATCAACTTGCGTTGATGACGATGGAACATTGGTTGGAGTCAATTCTTTAACCATCTCCTCTAAAACTACTTTGTTGCGAGGTTTAAAGTTTTGGACATAGTCATTTTCCAGAAAAAGTAGCATTTGTAGAAGTAAACACTTTCTTTTCTGAATGACTATAGAAAATTCCACCCTGAGTACCTTTAGGATAGCCAACAAACATGCAAACTTCAGTTCGCGGTTCTAGCTTTCCCTCCTTTTTTCGCAGGACGTGAGCAGGACACCCCCAGATTCTATAATGGCGTAAACTAGGTTCACGACCATTCCATCGTTCTAAAGGTGTTTTGGGGATTGATTTTGACGGCATGACATTGAGAATGTCATTTGCGGTTTCAATTGCATGTCCCCAGAACGAAGTTGGTAGAGTTGAGTAACTAAGCATGCATCTAACCTTTTCCAATAAAGTTCTGTTTCGGCGTTCCGCTACACCATTTTTTTGCGGAGTACCTGGGCAGTAAGTTGTGATAGAATCCCAAGTTCAGTTAAATGATCTTGGAACTGCATATCCAAATATTCTCCACCCCTATCAGATTGCAAGATCTTTAACCTTTTACCTAATTGGTTCTGAGCCATTGCTAGGAATTCCTGAAACTTTGAAAATGTTTCTGATTTCCTATGCATTAGGTAAAGACATGAGTATCTTAAGTAATCGTCAATGAAAGTGACAAAATACTCAAAACCACCCCTGGCTTGTATATTCAAAGGTCCACAAACATCTGAATGCACAAGACCAAGTGGTTCTTTGGCCCTATCACCCTTTGCAGAGAATGGACGCTTGGTCAGTTTGCCTTCTAGACAAGATTCACAGACAGGTAATTCACATAAGGTGAGTTCCCTCAAAGGTCCGTCCTTTGTAAGTCTTTGAATCCTATCATAGCCAATGTGACCTAGTCTCAAGTGCCATAAATATGTCATATTATTGTTATCGGTCTTTTGACGTTTATTGGTCCTAGGTTTAGCTACTTTGAATAAATCATTGTTAAGAGCGAGGGGTTCATTAGATCGCAGAATATAAAGCCCTTTTTCAAAACATGCAATACACAATTGTGATCCATTGAAATAAATAGATATATTAAAACTTATGAAAGTCATAACAAATTGTTCTAATTGCAACATGGAAACTGAAATTAAATTTCTACTAAAATCCGGAATAAAAAATACATCTTTTAAAATTAAAATTTATTTCTGAACTTCAGACGAGCTCTTCCTCTAGCTTGGACCGCAACGAACGCTTCGTTCCCAACTCTAAGCTTTAAGCCGCCTTCGTTCACTTCCTCCCACGATTCAAGAAGCTGTAAAGAGTTACAAACATGGTTGGTAGATCCAGAATCAATAATCCAAACGGATTTATCATTCTCTAAAACACATGTTTCTAAGATAAATGAACTATAATCATTACCTTTGTTTTTCGCTACTAGAAACTTGGGGCAATCTTGTTTCCAATGCCCCTTCTCTTTGCAGTGAAAACATTTATCTTTACCTTTCTTGTTTTTCATGTTCTTCCCCTTAAGCGTCTGTGCACTAATCTTTCCAGCCTTTGCAGGCTTGGGGTTGTTTATTTGTCCACCTTTCCTCTTGTTTCCAGCTTTCGAAGATGAAGCTTGGTTAGTCTTATTTTCACCTACTTTACTAGGTCCACCCATGACGGGTTCAATAATCTGAAGCTCGTTCATGAGCTGCGTCAGACCATAGTTGAGTTGATCATGAACGTGCAGACACGGTGCCATCCGAGAATTCACGGTGCCATAACTTACGTTCGGAGACGGTGTTATCCAAGCTATCAAGAACATGCGGAGACGATGCTCATTCTAGGGATTCCTCAATCATGACGAACTCGGAGTTGTCACCAATCAACTTTATGTTGATATTCTGCTTCCAATTAAGGAAGTTTTTTCTAGTGAGTTTCTCCATCGAAAGTTGAGAAAGGATGGGAGTATACACAGACACTACTTAACTTAAAACTACAAATTATCAATAACATAGAAATCAATCACATTTGCTCAATAAAACTTCTATTCAAACAAATTTCAAGAAATAGCACAACATATACCAAAAATATGTAAGATATGAGAAAAAATACCAAAAACAATCATATCTCTATTTCTTTAGGTTTTTAACTAATCTATGATATCCTTGTCCCGGTTGGCGAGAGTCAAAAATACCACTAGTTAAATAGAGTTGTAAACTCATTTAATAATGGACACCATTATTAACAACCTACTATTCGATCAAAATAAGAAAACAAAATCTCTTATTTTATGAGCTAGACCCACGGTTTCGATAATCATAGATTTAGTCCTAGTAGTCACCGTAGGGGTGAGTCTAGTAGAATTTGACCTATAATTATCTATCTTTCGAAATCTAACCTTGTCAAAATAACTAATGAACACCTTCCGTAGGGGGATGAATCAAAGCGCCTGGAGGCCCCATTAAGCTATTGACTATGTTAAACCAACGGTGGAGATCGAATAAAATTCTTAAAATAAGCTCATTATAAAATTAAAATTAGTATTTTTATTATTTATTTTTAGAAAATTAATGACTATGGTTTCCCCAAAAAAATTAAATAAATTAAAATTTTTTAAAACGAAAGTCCTATAATTTCTTATTGATTCTAAAGTGTCACATTGAAACAAATTCAATTAATTTAGAATTAATTTGTTGCTAATCAATATTTAGGTTTAACTAATATAATGAACCAATACAATTAAGTCCAACTCAGGTAAATGGGCCTTAACAATTGGGCTTGTATGGAGGAGGGCTGGGTCCAGTATGTCGTTCCCACTACAAAGGCCCCCTATCTTCCATACAAGGTCCAAAAGACAGGAATTTAAACCTTCGTTTTATTAATTGTTATTAATTGATTAGGCCCATTATAGTCATGCAAAGAAAATGGGCCTTCACAAGTGGAATCACCCACAAGAGAGGAATTTAAACTTTACATTTTCTAATGGGCCCAAATAAAACTTATCATTTTATGAATATTTTATTTGGCAAAATACCATTTATCTAACAAACATATGGGCCACTATATGCATCTAAGTCCAATTGCAAAAATACCACATATAGTGCAAACAGACATGTTATAATTGGATGGGCCTAATCATGTTACTATATGAGCAATTCTATGAATTTATGCAAAAATACCACAATTTATTTCATTTGCAAAAATACCACAATTAATTATCTAGAATTTATCAAAAAAATTCAAATTAATTAAATTTTTACAAAAAATAAGTCAATTTAAATGAAATTTATCAACAATTAACAATAGTAAATTTAAATTTCATTTATCAACAATCAACTTGGTTTTACGTTAATTTGAAAAAAAAATATTAATTTAATTTAAATAGGATTTATCAACAATTAACCAAAGTTAATTTAAATCCCATTTATTAAAAAAAATATTTTATTAATTGGCTGAAAAAAAAATGATATTTTTCAAAATTTAACAAATTTTAAATTTTAAAATCAATATCTTAACTATTTTCTAAAATATCTTGTGCTGTTACAACTATTATCTAATATTTTAACCATTTAAAAATAATAAAATACAAATAGTTATAACAACCTTAAAATATCTCAAATAGTTAAACAAATTCAAATATCCATAAAAATATCTAACTAACAATGTTCAAATTTCAAATAATTTAAATATTAAAAACTATAGAATAAAAAGATATTTATATTTTCAAATAAAGATTTAATAAAAAAAATCAAGAATTTAAATGAAAATATCTTAAATATCTAATATCATAATTCTAATATTTAATATATTAAAAGATTTAAAATTAAGTTGTTAGTCTATTTTTAAATTTGAATTTGAATGTTTGTAGAAAATATCTAATTATTTAAAGCTCAACTAACAAAAATATCTTATTTTTAAAAAAAATTAAATGATAAACAAAAAAGATATTTTTGGTTTTGATTATAAATAATTTATTTCTACAAATTTTATTAATTTAAAAAAGAAATTGATGAATAGTACATGTGGTACTATTCACGGGGTACTGTTCATCGCTGGTGGCTGGTGTGCGCGAGCGTGCGGGCAGGGCGCGCGGAGGCGCGTGGGCGTGCGCGCACGCATGGCAGCCAGGCCAAATTTTTTCCAAAACTTTTTTTGAGCAATTTTTCAAACCAAAACCATTTTCTAATTAATTTTTCCCATGTTTTACACAAAACAAATCATATATAAAAATTAATAGCATAGAAAACACAACAAAAATAACCTAAAAATTGCTAAAATTCACATAAAATCAATATGTTCATAAAAACATGAAAAACCATCAAATTATTCAAACATATCATATAATCCAATTTTAAACATGTTCATGCATGAAAATAAAGATTACCAAAGGCTCTGAGGCCAGTTGTTGGATTAGCTTATACATGATCTTTATTTATTTTCATGTATATCTAATATTAAACAAATTAATAGGAGATAGCCTAAATCATGTTTCTAAAATTGAATTCAAAGAGAAAAAAAAGAATAGAATACTTACAGTATACGCAGCGGAATTAAGAGTCCTTCCTTCAGTTTCTCTAACTCTTGTATCCTTTCTGTCGCAGAGTATTATCAAGAAACTGAACCGATCTTCTATTTTCTTCACAATCTTCCAATGTATCCTTAGAACCACCTAGACTAGTGTGGGAAATTCTCAACACATGAGATAGATATAGAGAGAAGAAGAGAAAATGACTTGTGTTTAGAGAGAATCTAAAACTATCAGAAAATCTGACTTGTAACTTATCAAAATTCTGTTTTGACTTCTCTCTAAGCACTCCTTTTATAGACTCAATTAGGCCATTTAATTTAATTAAAAAATCAATAAAATAATAGCCATTTTGAAGCCCTAGGTCGAAATTATCATGGGCTATAGGCCCGTGAAATTTCCCATTTGATTATAAGCCCATTGGACTTAAAATCAAGGCCTGTATTATTTTCTATTGATTTAATTAATTAAATAATTATTTAAATCCTTTATCAAATTAATTATTTATAATTTTAACCTTGATTTAAATTTATTTATTAATTTAGATACCAATTTATTTTAATTAATAAATTTGCCATAAATTTTATTTTCTTCTCAAAATTACACAACTCTGTGAAACTATCCAAAATTGACCTGGTCAACTTTGATAATTGTAATTGATAATTAAATCAATTAATTGAAAATATCTAGATGATTTTATCCAAGGTACAATGGGGACCATGGGCCTATGAAATCAAGCTCCAATAAGTTATCATAAATCTAACAAATAAATTTACTAACTTATTAATTCCTCGTGACTCCACTATAGACTTGGAATTGCACTCTTGAATTCATAGAACGCTCTATAGAAAATATATATACGCTATTAATTATCCATTGTTACAACCATAATTGTCACTCAATCCTCTATAGACGGTCTACAATGAGATAGGACTAAAATACCATTTTACCCCTCATTGTATTTTATCCTTAAAACACTTAGTTCCTTGCAAATGATATTTCAGTAAACTAATTTAATTACAGAAATGAGATCTCTATCATTTAACACCTTGAACCAAACTAAAAGGAAACCATCATTTCACTTCTTCATCAGAAGCTATAGATGTTCATATCTATGATTAACACTCCCACTCAATTATACTACCGAGTTCCCAAGATGTAAGTATGGGCTAGTCCGCAGGGTAAGCTGGTAACGAACAAGTCAAAGAACTCAAATAATACAATCAGTTAGAATACTAACCACTCAGAATTGAGATTGAATTGACCTACGGTCAACTATATGATATGACTAGAATAGATAATAACGGTATGTTTACTTATCTTATCAACTGTCAATATCGGTCCTGTCCGATGTAACAAATACATCCGATCTTATCTACTTTGCTAATGTTCTGGAAAGAACATAACACTGTAATTTGTAAGTAGATCATATCATAGATTGGAAAGTCAGTGTAACTCCGGTGCACTGATTAATCTTAGGACTAACTTATTTTGAACATATAATCATATTTATATTCCACTGTGATTACGTCACTATAAATAAGATTAGCTATATGCTCGGGATTTAATAGAAGTTTATATTAAACAAATAATCATGAAAATAAAACATGTGAGCAAAGTGACTGACCAAGTCAAAAAATGATTTCTATTCTTTTATTGATAATAAAATGAGATTACAAAGAATTTGGGTTTTAATTAGGGCATAGAACCCCAACACAAAGTACTTCAGGAAATTGTTCTGGCCACGCCCCCTTAGCTTCTTCTAGTCTTTTCTTCAGTGTATCCTTCATCGTTTTATTGACTGATTCAACTTGTCCATTTTCTTGGGGATGAGCGACTGAAGAAAAGCTCCTTATAATTCCATGTCGTTCGCAAAAATCCGTGAATAAATCACTATCGAACTAGGTGTCGTTATCCGAGACGATCTTCCTTGGAAATCCATAGCGACAAATGATGTTCTTGATCACAAAATCCAGAACCTTCTTAGTCGTTATGGTTGCAAGTGGCTCGGCTTCGGCCCATTTTGTGAAGTAGTCGACGGCAACCACGACATATTTGACGCCGCCCTTCCCTGTGGGTAAAGATCCGATCAAATCTATGCCCCAAACTGCAAACGGCCATGGACTTTGCATCTATTTAAGCTCATTAGGGGCTGCTCGCGAGATTTTGGAGAACCTCTAGCACTTGTCGCACCTCCGTACGAACTCCATCGAATCTTCATTCACTGTGGGCCAAAAGTACCCTTGCCTCAATTTCCTTTTTGACAAGCTTTGCCCCCCAGCGTGGTCTCCACAAAAGCGTTCGTGTACCTCTTTCATCAACTCTTTGGCCTTCTCTTTCGAAATACACCTGAGGAGTGGCATTGAATATCCCCTACGGTACAAGATTCCATCGACCAGGATATACCTAGTAGCCCATCACTGAAGGGTCCTGGATTTGTTTCTTTCCGCTGGTAATATGCCTTGCGTTAGATACGCTATATATGGTGTCATCTATGCATTCGTCATTTGGATCACCATAGCGGTCTCCTCTGCTTGGATGCTTGGCATTGTTAGCTGCTCAACCGGCACTATATTCAGAGTATCAGCATCCTTCGCACTTGCTAATTTGGCCAAAGCATTCGCATTGGAATTCTGATCACGAGGTACTTGCTGGAGACTGTATTTGTCGAACTGAGCCAATAGATCTTTTGTTTTATTCACATAGGCAACCATCTTTAAACCTCACGCCTGGTATTCTCCCATGACTTGATTCATCACCAGCTGAGAATCACTATAGATGTCAAGCACTTTTATATTCATGTCCCTGGCTAACCGCAATCCAGCGAATAGTGCTTCATACTCGACCTCATTGTTAGAAGCAGTGAAGTCAAACCTGATCATGCAGTGAAATAGATGCCCCTCCGGTGTTATCAATATCACTCCTGCCCTAGCGTGGCACTCGTTAGAAGAACCACCTGTAAATAATTTCCATGTGGGAGCTTGGTTTTGACATTCAGGCTCATTAGGCTCTTCAATCTACTCGCCATCCGTAAGTTCAGTGAATTCTGCAATGAAGTCAGCCAGGGCTTGTCCTTTTATCACTGCTCGCGGCAAGTAAGATATATCAAACTGCCCAAGTTCGACTGCCCATTTTAACAATCTTCCTGCAGCCTCTGGTTTTTGTGGGACTTGTTGTAGAGGCTGGTCGGTCAAAACTGTAATTGGATGAGCTTGAAAGTAAGGCCGCAGCTTCCTGGAGGCCAAAACTAGGAAATAAGCTAGCTTCTCGATGGGCGGGTACCGCTGTTCTGCTCCAATTAGCCTTTTGCTTACATAGTAAACAACCTTCTGCACGCCTTCTTCCTCCCTTACTAAGACGGCACTAGCAGCGTATTCCGTGATTGCCAGGTAGATGAATAAAGTTTCTTTATCGACCGGCTTTGACAGGATGGGTGGTTGCGCCATATGTGGTTTTAGTGCTTGAAACGCCTGTCCGCACTCCTCCGCCCATTCAAACTTTTTATTGCCTCTAAGTAGATTAAAGAATGGGACGCACTTATCTGTTTACTTTGAAATGAATCTACTAAGAGCGGAAATTCTTCCAGTTAAGCTTTGAACATCCTTAATCTTTGCTGGTGATTTCATGTTGATCAGGGCTTTAATTTTCTCAGGATTGGCTTCAATTCCTATCGAGTTAACTAGAAATCCCAAGAACTTCCCTGCTCCTACTCCAAAAGAGCATTTAAGAGGATTTAGCTTCATCTGATATTTGTTCAAGACGTTGAAGCACTCCTACAAATTCTTTACATGCCCTTCTACTTTCTTCGACTTGACCAACCTGTCGTCAACGTAGACCTCCATGTTTGTGCCGATCAGTTCCTTAAACATGTGGTTGACGAGTCGTTGGTAAGTCGCACCAGCGTTTTTCAAACCGAAGGGCATCACTTTGTAACAGTAGAGCCCTGTATTAGTCTGGAAGCTAGTGTGATCCTCATCAAGGGGATGCATACTAATCTGATTATAACCGGAGTACGCATCAATGAAAGAGAGGATCTCATGTCATGCAGTGGCATCGACCAGCTGGTCGATCGTTGGGAGTGGGAAACAATCTTTGGGGCAAGCTTTATTTAAGTCTGTAAAATCCACGCACGTACGCCACTTTCCATTCGGCTTGGGAACTAGTACGGGATTAGAGACCCACGATGGTTAAAACGCCACCCCAATGAACCTATTCTCCTTCAGCTTCTCGACTTCTTCTTTTAAGGCTCTTTATCTATCTTTGTCGAGCAACCTTCTTTTTTGTTGCACTGGCGGAAAACTCTTGTCGATGTTTAGGACATGGCTGATGACTGCAGGATCTATCCCGACCATGTCTTTGTGCGACCAGGCAAAGACTTCCTGGTTCCCCCTTAAAAACTCCACTAGTGCTTGTTTTGTTGTTGTCTCTAAGTTTTTACCGACTTTCACAACCCTAGTCGGATTTTCATCATCGAGTTGGACCTCTTCAAGGTCCTCGATGGGTCCAACTTCTTCCTAAAAATCCCCAAAGCGAGGATCTAAATCCCTATCATCACTTTGGGCAACGCCCTATTTGGTGACACTATCACCCGAGTGGGCCTGAACGTCAGTTGCCATTTGCAACTCTTTCCCGCGAACATCTCTCGACACACCCTTCTTCGCCTTGGTGATCAAGGCGTTGTTGCACTCCCTTATTTCCCTCTGGTTTCCCAATATGCAATCTACCCCTGCGTCTGTTGGGAATTTCATGGCGAGGTGCCATATCGAGGTGATAGCTTGCAGGTCGGCCAGAATTGGTCTCCCAATTACAGCATTGTATGCTGAAGGACAATCAACTACTATGAAAGTCGTGAGTAATGTCCTATTAGCAGGCGCAGTACCTACTGTAACTGGAAGCCTAATCGACCCTATTGGAGCGAGCTCTTCACCGGAAAAACCATAAATTGTTTGGTTGCATGGCTCCAGGTCTTTGATGGAAAACTTCATCTATTCTAGTGAAGACTTGAATAGGATGTTAACTGAACTTCCTATGTCGACCAACACCCTTTTCACCATCATGTTGGAAATTTGTATGTCCACGACCAGCAGATCGGAGTGTGGGAATCATACGTGTTGGGCATCGTCATCAGTGAAGGTTATCAATTCCTCCTCTGTACGAGCCTTTTTTGGTGCTCAATCTTCCACACTCATCATCTCGATGTCTTGTTCGTGGCGTAGGGTTCGAGCGTATCGTTCCCTTGCCTTCCCACTGTCTCTTGCAAGATGTGGGCCTCTGCAGATGGTAAGTAAAGTGCCTGCCACAGGAGCTGGTTGTAGAGGTGGCGAGCGCTGGCGTGTAAGTGCCTACTCATTGCCACCTTGAGCCTCTCACTGAGAACCTCCTGTGGTTCGCACATTTCTTCTCAAATGTCCCTACCTTATTAGGAACTCAATCTCGTCCTTCAATTGGTTACATTCGTTGGTGTCGTGCCCGTAGTCGTTGAGAAAATGACAGAACTTCGTTGTATCTCTCTTCGAGATATCTTTCCTTATAGGTGTGGGTCGTTTGTAAGGCACGCTTGAGCTGGTCGCCTGGTAGACTTCAGCTCAGCTTTCGGCAAGGGCAGTGTAGTTGGTGAATCTCGGCTCATACCGATTGCCTTTGGGGCGCTTACTCTCAGAAGTCGAGGGGTCATTGTTCGCCCGCTTTCCACCATTGCCATTCCTGTTGCCTTTTCCATTGCCATTGGGATTTTCCGAACCATTGACGGCTTTGGCGGGTTCTTTGGGCCCCTTGTCTTTATTTGGCGATTTCCCTTCGTTGGCAATCGCATCTTTGAGCTTGATATATCGATCAGCCCAATCCAAGAACTCTTGGGTACTTCTAACCCCATGCTTTATGAGGTTACTCTAGAGGGGTGAATGGTGCCTAACTCCGCAGTTAGAGCCATCATCTTACCTTCTTCGCCCATTGTCTTGGCTCCAGCTGCAGCTCGCATGAAGCGTTGGACATACTCTTTCAAGGGCTCTGCCTCTTTCTGTCGTATCTCGAACAGTTGGTTGGCCTCTGTGGGGTGTACACGACTCGCGTAGAACTGTCTATAGAAATCCTTCACGAAAATTTCCCAAGATACTATACTAGCAGGAGGGAAATTGAAGAACCACTCCTAAGCGATATTAGATAGTGTCGCAAGGAAGATCCGGCAGCGGGCATCTTCTGACAATTTTTGTATGTACATTTGTATCTCAAACTTATTAACGTGAGATACTGGGTCTCCGTACCCGTCGAAATTTGGCAATGCAGGCATCTTAAACTTACTGGGGGTTTCGGCCGCAACAATCCTCTATACGAAGGGGGTGCCTCTCCTCCTATCGTTCTCGATATGGGACGTTCGTCCCCCGACCAGTTGCTGCACCGCCTGGTTCAGGGCATCAATCTAAGCCTGAACCGCTTCCGGGACTGCTGGGGCCGCTAGTGCCGGGGGAGCGTACTCATCATGCCTCTAACGGCGGTCATTAAGTGTAATGCCCCAAACTCCAGGGATCGTTACAGTGTGCCTTGTAACCAGTGCTAAACTCGCTAATTGAGTCGTTTGGCCAAAAACGTGTAACTAAGTATGATTAGCGGTTTAGGGATTAAATTTTTTGGTTAAGGTATAACGTTTCATTAGAACGTTTACTGTATACATTTGGATCCCAAAAAATATAATTTCAGAGTCTATTACAGGAAAATATTTACAACAGGCCGATCTAAGCGACAAAACAGGGTTTGTACGCCCTAATTTTCCTACGGGCTGATTAACGAGCTGAGATACGACCTAATCATGACTACCACGAGGATATCCCCAAAACCGGAGCTGCCATCGTAAGGTCCTATCTCCTTAGCTCGAGGTAACTTAAGGGTTCGCCAAAATTGCTCAAGGACTGAGTCTGGACCCTGAAGGCCGCAGGTCGAGGTAAGCATCCAGCTCGTGGTACGAGCTAGAGTTGGAGGCTGTGACCTTTTATAAAGTCAGCCACGTAAGGTGAACGTGCATATATCAGACATCACGTGTCTGATATACCCCTGACTTCGCGGACACGCAGCAGGAATGTGCGTATTCAGACACCCACAATTGGGTTGGGCCGTGCGGTCCATTATCCCTTTACCTATGGATTTGACCACACTTATGTGTCAGGTTTAGGAATTAATCATGAATGTCACAGAGTTGACATGATAGGTAAGAAGGTCACGGGATGACTTTCTTACCAACTCCCAGGTGCCTTCTCCTATAAATATGGAGACCTTGGGAGTTAATAGAGGTTGGATTCTCGATTGTAAGAAATACCCTGTAATCAAATACCCAGTATATAGCAATAATACTGACTAGTGGAGTAGAAGGATTTTAACCTTTGAACCACTTAAAAAAAACGTATTTTGAGTCACCCTTTCATTCCTAAGATCATTTATCTTTTTCGGTTCAACCTAAGCACTAATCCCTTTCTCTTCTTTTCTTAATTACCTGTTGGCGAAGAATCGCGTCAATAGTTTGGTGCTTTCATTGAGAGCAAGTTCGATTAGTGCTATCGCAAACATCAAACTATGGTGACTACTCGATCCAGGCACGGTAACGAGACGGAACAACATGATTGGCAGGAGGCTCATCATACTGCCATCCCTGGTGAACAAATTCCTGAAGTCCAGCAGCGGCCAGGCAAACAGCCGGCGGGCCAAGATGACACCGGAAGTTCGGCGCCCCGGCCACCTAATCCGAACCCATGTTATTACACTGTGGTGGAGATGGAGAACACTCAGCTAAGGAGCCAGCTAGCAATAGCTAAACAGCAGATCAAGGATGTGCTGGCCCGACTACCCCCTCTCACAACCGACGCTAACGTCGGAGAGAGGCAAGGCGAGGCTCCTAAGTCTCGCCTGGGTAATCGGTCCAGGCATAGCCGCTCGGACAGACTTCCGACTGCCAACTCCACTCCTTCATCGCACCATCGAGAAGCAAACTTCGGAGGAATGCCTGGAGCCGAACAACAGCAGTACAACCATTCGATCAGAACTTCGACTCCTAGCTCCCAACCAGCCTCGAGCGCGCCCAGGGTAGCTCGAAGAAATTCCAGAAGGAGGTCCGGGGAGGGCTCACAGCGTCAACCCGTCCCCAACATCCGTCCTGCACCTTGTCCAGATCGCCAGGAGCAGGACCCGCAGGTTGAGAGGGCCGAGAGGCCCCCTGATCCGTCCTGACGGAACTAGGATCGCCTCTCCGGTCAGGCATCCTCCATCTCCGACCAGATATCCATCTCCTCCTCGGCCCGTCCGAGATATCCCAGCCTATGGAAGTAGTAGGAGAGGCCCGCCATCTGCCGGACCTCCCCGACATAGCAGGGCGTCGAGGGAAAGCCCAGACCCTCACCACCAAAGGCGAACTCTGAGCCTATCTAACAGGAGCTACTGGACCGGCAGTCACCGGAGTGAACTTTCTGGCGGAGACCTGCGCCAGCGCTTGAGCTCGGCACATAGTCCACAAGCCACCCAGGGGGGCGACCTGCGAGATCGCCTTAACTCTCATAGAGGGGAGCCAGCAGGAGGAGACAGCCATGCTCGCTCAGGGGGGGGCCTGTCCGAAGTACGTAACGGCGGGAATGCCCCAAATAACCTATCTCAAGATAGGAGGGGAAATAACCCGCCAAATATGTACAATGGATCCGGAGCTGTTGAATAGCCCCGGAATAACCAAGGACATCAGGACCAAACCCTCGAGCGCCTGGCCCAGATGGAGGAGCTGATGAGGAAGCTCCTATCAGAAAAAGAAAAAGATGAATATGATTCAGGGGACGAGATGGAGCTCTTCGCCCCCAGCATAGCAGCAACGGCTTACCCACCTGGTTTCCGTATGCCGCACCAGTCTAAGTTCAATGGAGACGGAGATCCGTCGGATCATCTGGGGATGTTTAACACCCTGATAATGGCTCACAACATTGGCCCCGAGCTGAGATGCTTGATATTCCCTTCCACACTGACTGGACCAGCCAGGCAGTGGTTCAAGCAAGGAAAAAGACAGTCAATCAGCTCCTGGAAAACTTTCTCGGCTGATTTCAAAAGGGCATTTCGAGCCTCCCAGGCTGCCCGCGTTTAGGCCGACTCTCTGGCTAACGTGAGGCAGCAGCCCGGCGAAACTCTGAAGGCCTACCTGAGCAGATTTGTGAACGTCGCTGCTCGGGCCAGAGACGCGGATGATAGCTCCAAGCTCATGGCCATGAGAACTGGAATCCTCATCGGAGGGGATCTCTGGAAAGATATACAAATAAAGGGAGTCAGCTCGGTTAACGAGTTCCTCAACAAGGCCCAGGAATGGATCAACTTGGAGGAAGCCAAAGCCTCAGCTGCAGGAACCAGCCAGGTCCGTGATCAGCCCGCTGGAGTGGGGTCGGAGGTCGTGGCAGGGACCCAAAACGTCACACAGAACAACCAGCTCGGTGGATGCAAAAGAAAGGGGAATGGTGAAGGCAGTCAGCACGGCCAAAAGAATAATAAGTCCGTGGACAAGTTTAATCCCGTCTACGTGACTTATACAGAGCTCACCCAGTCTAGGGAGAATATTTTCCTAGCTAATTCTACTCGCCTCCCCTGGAAGAGGCCCGAGTCGTTGAAGCACCAAAAGGGGAAGAGAGACACCTCCAAGTTTTGCCGCTTTCACAACGATGTTGGCCACAACACCGACGATTGTAGGCATTTAAAAGATGAGATCAAGACTCTCATCCGAGCCGGCCCTTTGGCTCAGTACGCGCGGAACATGGTTCCAGCAAGTCGACCTGCTCCAGAAGTTCCGGTCAGTCAGCCCGGGTCTAGGATAGATCAGGACGTCCCTCCTCCCGTGGTAAGAGGGGAGATATCCACCATCTCTGGAGGTCCGCATATGGCTGGCACAAGCAGGCGTGCCCAGAAGAGGTACGTAAATGAACTAAAGGCGCACAATGGAGTAGAGTTCGTCCCAGAACAGCGCCTGCCAAAGCAACAGCGATTGGAGAAGCAACCAATCATTTTTACAGAAGATGATGCGGGCCATGTCCAGTTCCCGCACAATGACCCCCTGGTCGTAGTAGTTCAGCTCGCTAATCGGAGGGTTAGGATGGTGCTGATCGACAATGGGAGCTCGGTAAACCTCCTATTCTAGTCCACATAAGAAAAGATGGGTTTGACTGTCGCTGAGTTGAAGGCGACCTCCATGATGCTGTATGGTTTTTCAGGAGAAGGATCGGCGGCCATAGGGACGATCGAGCTGGTGATCACCCTGGGAGAAGTATCTCGTACAGTCTCCAAACTCCTCGAGTTCATGGTCATCGACTGCTCCGCTGCGTACAACGCAATTTTGGGACGACCTACGCTCATAGCTTTTGAGGCCGCCACTTCCATTCGCGACCTCGCGATGAAATTCCCTAATTCCACGGGAATATGCACTATCCATGGCAATCAGCTCGCTGCCGGGGAATGCTACAGCATTTCCATGAAGGGAAAATCAAAACCCGGGCAGCTGGCAATGGCCATCCAAGGTGGTGAAGAGGAGTCTCAAGAACCCTTAGCTGATCCTGAGATTGAAAAACCTCAAAGCGCCGAAGGGGAAAATATCGTCTTAAGTGAGGATATTGACCCCCGAATAGGCGAGGACAGATCCGAGCTCCAAGCTATTGAGGAGCTCGAGGAAGTAAACATTGATCCGCAGAATCCATCACGGATGGTCAAGCTCGGAAAAAACCTCTGCAACGAGAGGAAGGCGGAGCTGGTCAGATTTCTGCGGAGTAACCTCGATGTGTTTGCGTGGTCACACGAGGACATGGTGGGAATCAGCCCGAGTGTCATCATGCACACACTTCATCTGGATGAAAGCGTTCCTGCGAAGTCCCAGAAGCAGAGACGCCTAGGAACAACCCAGGCTGAAGCCTTAGAAGAAGAAGTATCCCGGCTCAAAAAATGCGGCTTTATCCGTGAAGCCAAGTTTCCAATATGGGTCGCCAACCCCGTGCTGGTCCCGAAGCCCAACGGGAAATGGCGGACCTGCATCGACTTCTCCGACCTGAATAAAGCCTGCCCTGAGGATTGTTTTCCACTGCCAAGGATTGACCAGTTGGTGGATGCCACGGCGGGGAACGAGCTCATGTCCTTTATGGACACGTACTCAGGCTACAATCAGATCGCCATGAATCCAGCGGACCAGGAGCACACCAGTTTCATGACCCCGACTAACGTTTATTGTTACAAGGTCATGCCCTTCGGGCTGAAGAACGCCGGAGCTACGTATCAAAGGTTGGTTAATAGAATGTTCGCAGACTAGATCGGAAAAAGCATGGAAGTGTACGTTGATGACATGCTAGTCAAGTCAAAGATTGCCGATAACCATGTTTCTGACCTGGAAGAATGCTTCAAGATCCTACGGGAGTATGGCATGAGGCTAAATCGACAGAAGTGCACTTTTGGAGTCGCATCAGGAAAATTCCTGGGTTTCATCGTCGATACCCAAGGAATCGAGGCAAATCCCGACAAGATCAGATCACTGCATAAGCTTCCCTCAATCAGGTCGCGCAAAGATGTCCAAGGCCTAACAGGAAGAGTGGCAGCCCTCAATCGGTTTATTTCCAAGTCCACCTATAAGTGTTTGCCATTCTACAACCTGCTCCGAGGAAATAAGAAGTTCGAGTGGACAGAAGAGTGCGAAAGCGCTTTCCTCGACCTGAAAGCACATCTGGCCGAGCCACCTGTACTATCCAAACCAAAAGCAGGAGAGCCTCTTTTTCTCTATCTGGTTGTCACGAAGGATGCAGCCAATGCCGTATTGGTCCGGGAAGAAGACCGGATTCAGAAGCCAGTCTACTACATCAGCAAGAGACTTCTCAGAG
Source organism: Humulus lupulus (assembly GCF_963169125.1). Classification (NCBI taxonomy): domain Eukaryota; kingdom Viridiplantae; phylum Streptophyta; class Magnoliopsida; order Rosales; family Cannabaceae; genus Humulus; species Humulus lupulus. The sequence continues at coordinate 111,347,258 of NC_084796.1, forward strand.
CTGAATCTCGGTACCCATTGATGGAGAAATTGGCGTTCTGCCTAATCACGGCCTCGCGAAAGCTCAGGCCATACTTCCAGTCCCACTCCATACACGTCATGACCGATCAGCCTTTAAGGCAGGTTTTGCAAAAACCTGAAGCATCGGGACGCTTGTTAAAGTGGGAAATTGAGCTCAGCCTGTTCGAGATTCTGTACACCCCGCGAACTGCTATAAAGAGTCAGGCCCTGGTCGATTTTGTAGCCGAGTGCACAGGATTCTGGAAGGATCCTACAGAAGACTCACCCCAGGTCACCTCGGCCCAGGCATCGTGGACGGTTCATCCAACGAGAACGACTCTGGAGCTGGAATCATTTTGATATCCCCTGAAGGACATAGATTCCACTCAGCGCTGAGGTTCGAATTCAAGGCCTCCAACAACGAGGCCGAATACGAAGCTTTGTTAGCCGGGCTGAGGATAGCCTAGGAGCTGAACGTAAGCTCCGTCCAGTGCTTCAGTGACTCCCAGCTTGTGGTAAACCAGGTTTTGGGCGAATATCAAGCACGAGGGCTCAAGATGGCTGCCTATCTAGCAAGGGTAAAGGTTGAGCTGTCCGCATTCGGGGGGGGCTCGAACGAGCAGATACCTCGGGAGCAGAACCCTAACACAGACGCTCTCGCCAAGCTCGCCACCTCTGGGGAGATGGAGACCTTGGGGCTAGTGCCAGTAGAATTCTTGGAGAAACCAAGTATAGAGGAAGCCAGGGCGGAAGTCGAGATGATCGATGCCAGGCCGACCTGGATGACCCTCATCCTTGAGTATCTCGTCGAGGGAAAGCTACCTGAAGGGCGTAATGATGTGCGACGAATTCTGTATCAAGCTCCCAGGTACACTATAGTAGATGGGGTGTTATACCGACGTGGGCACTCCCTACCTCTCCTACGATGTGTTCTTCCAGGCGAAGCAAAGGCCATTCTGCAGGGAGTGCATGAAGGTTTTTGCGGAGATCACACTGGGGGGCAAAGCTTGGCCTTAAAGGTCCTGAGGCAAGGTTATTATTGGCCAACTTTGTCCAAAGACTCAATCTCATACGTGAGGAAGTGCGACAAGTGCCAGCGATTCGCCACCGTTGCCTGAGCTCCCCCAGTCGAGCTGAAGATGATCTCTTCCCCATGGCCATTTGCAGTTTGGGGGATCGACTTGGTTGGCGCCCTCCCTACTGGAAAGGGCGGGGTCCGTTATGCCGTGGTGGCCATCGACTACTTTACGAAGTGGGCTGAAGCAGAACCTCTGACAACGATAACTTCCAAAAAGGTCCTTGACTTTGTGGTTAAGAGCATTATTTGCCGATTTGGGCTGCCCAAGAAGATCGTTTCCGACAATGGCACTCAATTCGACAGCGACCTGTTTACCAAATTTTGTGAAAGGTACGGAATTGTGAAAAGTTTCTCCTCCGTGGCCTATCCTCAGGCGAACAGCCAGGTTTAGGCTGCCAACAAGACTCTCAAGGCGAGCCTCAAGAAGAGACTAGATGAAGCGAAGGGGGTCTGGCCAGAACAGCTCCCCCAGGTTCTCTGGGCATACCGGACCTCGCATCGGACTCCTACGGGTCATACTCCTTTCTCCCTGACCTTTGGGAGTGAAGCAGTCCTCCCCGTGGAAATAAAGGTACTTTCGCATAGGGTCCAGTCATACGACCAGGATCGAAACCACGAGCTACTTTGCACTTCTTTAGACTTGATTGATGAAAGACGAGAAGATTCGCAGCTCTAGCTCGCACATTATCAACAGAAGGTCACTCGCTATTTCAACTCAAAAGTCAAGAATCGTGCCTTTAGTGTTGGCGACCTGGTCCTCAGGAGAGTTTTCTTGGCCAGTAAGGACCCCAAAGATGGAGTCTTGGGACCGAACTGGGAAGGACCATATCAAGTCATCGAGGTCATTAAGGAGGTAACTTATAAGTTAGCTCGGCTTGATGGAGGGGCAGTCCCACGGACTTGGAACGCCATCCATTTGAAGAGATACTATCAATGATTCACTTGTAAGGCTTAAAAGGCCATATTCTATGTATTAAGCAATGAGAATCAACTTTTGTTTATATTTGTACATGTCTTTGAGTGTAATCTAAAGTAACCACGAAAGACCCTTTCCCAGTTACTTGGGGGGCATATGGTACCTGGATATAACCAGGTCACCTTAATGACTTAGAAGTTGATTCATATCGATTGATCGTTGTTTTTCTTAAAAAACGCGAGATATTGGTAAGGATTAACGCGAACTAAGTCCTATCTTGGATTTAACCAGGTCACAAAACTTAGAAGTTGATTTAAATCTATTGATCGTTGTTCTTCCTAAAGAGCTCGAGATATTGATAAAAATTAACACGAACTAAGTTTTCAAATTAAGTTCCTAGATATAACCAGGTCATAAAACTTAGAAGTTGATTTAAATCTATTGATCGTTGTTTTTCTTAAAAAATGCGAGATATTGATAAAAATTAACACGAACAAAGTTTTCAAATTAAGTTCCTGGATATAACTAGGTCATAAAACTTAGAAGTTGATCTAAATCTATTGATCGTTGTTTTTCTTAAAAAACGCAAGATATTGATAAAAATTAACACGAACTAAGTTTTCAAATTAAGTTCCTGGATATAACCAGGTCATAAAACTTAGAAGTTAATTTAAATCTATTGATCATTGTTCTTCCTAAAGAGCTCGAGATATAGATAAAAATAAACACGAACTAAGTTTTCAAATTAAGTTCCTGGGTATAACCAGGTCATAAAACTTAGAAGTTAATTTAAATCTATTGATCGTTGTTCTTCCTAAAGAGCTCAAGATATAGATAAAGATTAACGCGAACTAAGTTTTTCAAAATAGTAACTAAAATGCGAAGAGGCAAAGGGCAGTAAATCAATTAAAAATAAAATTGATAGTTAAATTGTCTCGAGGTGTAAGCACCTCATGCAGAAGTTACACAAATTTTTTAAAATATTCAAGAAAAGGGCACAAAGAGGAAGGCCCTAAGCTCCGCCAGTTGGCCCCTTGGAGGTCACCGTCTCGCCCTGCTCAGCTGCGCCGGAGCCTTCACCAGCCTCGGAGGGCGCTTCTTTATCGAGGCGAGCTTTGAACTTCTCCAGCAAGGGTTCCTAGACAGCCGCTGCCAGGAAGGAGAAGTCGGTGTCCTGGTTATAGGCCCAGCAATGGTAGAACATGTCTTCCATGGCGGCGTTTGAAGTTGCCTGCTCGGCCACCAAGGCGGCCTTGGCCTCCGCCTTCGCAGCATCTAGGTCTACCCGCGCAATGGCGAGGGCGATCTCGAGCTCTTGAAGCTTCGGGCGACTCTCTTCCTGCTCGGCCTGCGAGGCCGCCAAGGCATCCTTAGCCGCTGCAGAGAAGTCTGGTGGGTGGCCACCACTGCCTGGTGCTCGATCCTTATCTCCTTGAGCTGAGTTTTGGTCCTGGCGATGCTTCGGTGAAGGGCAACGGCGCTCTGCAAAGGCGGAGAGGAAATTGCCTTAGGAAGAAAGAAGGAAGAAAGACAAAACAGGGCAAGGTGTGATAATAAAAAATCATAAAAGGTTGAGGTTAGCTTACCATTAGGGCCATGCCCAGTGAAGATTCCAGCACGCCCACCAGGCTCCTGGTTTCGATGGCCCTGAGCTCCTTCTCATTGAACTTGTATATGTGGCTGATGGCGTAGTTCGCCGACTCATACACCGTTCCCCGGAAAGCCTCTGGAATCTTCTCCAGGTCCTGGGGGTTGATTGGGATGCGTACCTCGGAGGGTACAATCGCCAAAGCCTCGAGCTCCGCCCCTGCATCCTGGATGGGGGCCGGAGCTCGTGGAGGGGGTGGGGGCATGCTGCTCCCCCCTGCAGCAGGAGGAACTGTTCCCGTGACCTGGGCGGTTGGGGGCTGCTCTTTCTCCTTTGCAGGAGACTTAGTTGGGGTTTCGGCGGCTTTTTTCGATGTTCGGAGCTTCTTCATTTTTGGCCTAGAGGCCCCGGCTGAGGGGTTCCCCCTGGCGAACGCAGCTCGCAGACTCCCGTCGGGCTGAGACATCTCTTCTGTCAAAACATATACATGGTTAGTACAAGAGTTAACAGCCATTAAAAAACAAAGGGGGAAAAAGGAGGAATTCAAGTATGTATATATACTAAAAGGGATCCTAACCCCCGAGCTAGAAGAAGAACCTATGGTTACGACCATCGGCCCCGGAGCTCCTGCGGGAGAATCTAAGTCGATTATTTCCCGAGCTGGTGCAAGTTCTGGATCCGACTCTGGTTCCGAGCTAGATTCTTCTACATATTGCCTAAGTCCAGGAGCTACGGCACCTCTACGGAGTGATGGCCATAACCGAAGATTGGTCCCATACTCCTCAAATAAGATCGACCTAAAGGCTAGGGTGTTATCTACGACTACGGTACCCCTAGGTCGGCTATCTTGGTAATCCAGCACGAGCTGGTCGACATAGTGGAGCAGGGTTGTATCCAGGTCCGGATCTCTTCGGTGATGTTGGACGATATGTCTGGGATTGAACCTAGCTAGCCGGAGGTCGGCAATGGCCTTATCTAAATTCCTAAACATGTAAGGGTTACCTTGGCCAGAAGGACCCGCGGCTGCTCCGGACCGGATCCTTTCCTCGTCCGTTCTCTGGGCGACCTCCAGCGCCTGCTTCTTGTTCCTCACAAGGGGAACCTTGTCCTCTTCCTCTTCTTCCTCTGCGGCCTCCTCCACGATGATAGGTCTGGTGTCGCAAGCTAGGGGAAGCCCCCGGGGCCTCCTTAGGTTCAAAGTCTGATTTGGGAAGATCAGCTTGCAAGCCACCATCATCTCATCTGTTACGAGCACGCGGTAATCCTTATCACTGGGGGGCAAGCCCGCCAGTGTCTCGTACTGGGCTCCGAGGGTTACAGATTTCTCTATCCTCGCGAAGATAGCTGTAGAATAAATCTAAGTCAGAAAGGGATACAGGAGGAGCTAAATGGTACTTAACTTACGAGATAAGGTTGAAAAGCACTTACGAGGACGATTGAAGTAGTGGAGCTCGCAGTTCCGGAACCCCGTTGACATGAAGAATTGATCTTTGAAGTCGTTGGGGTGGCTGGGCAGCTCGATGACCGCAGCCGTGTTGGGGAATCGGGTTAAGTAATAAAACCTGTCGCCTCACCCCCGCTGCTCCAGGCTACCCTTGAGGCAGAAAAAGTACAAAATATCTGCAGGAGTGGGGACCTCCCACTCCTGTTTCAAGAATAAATATCTTAACCCCGCCAACAGCCGATAAGAGTTGGGGGGGAGCTGGAAGGGGGCCAACTTTACGTAATTGAGGAAGTCAGCAAAATACTGATCCAGCGGGAGGAAGGCCTCCGCCTTAAAGTGCTCGTCGCTCTAGGCCACGAATGCCTCGTCAAGTGGCGCGCAGCTCCACTCGCCCTCTGCGGGAGGTCGGGAAATCACTAATGCTCTCCCCAACCCGATGTTGTGGGAGAGGAATATTTTGTTGACCTTCGTCTGGTCGGTAATCTTTGTGACGATCCTCTCTGCCTCAAAGAACGCATCAGGAGCCACCTCGAGCTCTTGTTCCACCGCTGGCCCGAAGTGAGGGATTGGGGATTCGGCCATCACCGCCTTTCCTTTGTCCTACTGGGAGGCCGAGCTGCCAGCGATCCTTTTTGGAGCATTCTTCTTTGGTGCCATCTGGTCGCCTAGCGAACAAAAGAAAAGATTTCAGAAAAGGCGACCTGAGCATGAGGAAAAATCAAATGTTCTTTGCACGAGCTGAGGTAAGCCCAGCTCGTGGAGAGTGAGACCACGCGGTTCTATGAACACGCGCCTGTGCTCCCAACAGATCCCCGATTACTCGGAATTCGTGTGTCAGGAGGGTCAGGTTAAAATTTTTCCTTGGAGGGAAAGTTCCAATAGGCATGAAAGGCAAAACCGCATGAGAAGCGTGTCCCCTAAGCTACCAGGTTTTGCACCCAAAATACTAGATATTTTGAGCTAACGTCCCAAAAATCCTACCCAGAAATTTTCCCCAAAAAATGCATCCTGTTAACCATGCTCCTAAACGGTTTTCTATAACCAAGATACCCTAACCTAAAAGGCTTTCACCCTTCATTCCCACAAAACCCAGCAAACCCTTGCATGTAGCTACAGTAAATATTTACCTAAGCTACAGTAAAAAATAATTTGGAAACGTGCATAGTCAGGAGACTTACAGAGTGTTTGGCTGGGAAGTGGATGAGAGTATCGCCTGGGTTGGGGCTTCGTCGGAGCAGTTGGTTCCAAGGCTTCGAAGGAGTCTCAGCGCCTGAACTTCTTGAGAGATAGGAATGGCGGTCGGGAAGAAAAGGGTTTTTTTCTCTTGAAGATGAAGAGAGAAGATGAGGAAAGTTTCTGAAAAAGATGGCAAATGAACGGGTGGCCCGTGCGTAGGGTGGCCACCCCTTTTGATATGCGTGAAGGGTCACCTGAAGAGGGCCGTTGGATTTCCCTAATGTGGGATCCAAGGCCCTCCACTCGAAAGATAAAACGGCCGTTGGGCATAGGCTAGGCCATTTAATGCGGTTCTTGGAAGACGTACCGTCACCAACCACGATGTTCCACGTATTCGGCGCCTGCGTAGAATGTTGAATATGAAGAGTTCTGGGGGAAGCCTAAAAGCCCCTATTGTGGCCCTACACGATGTCGTGTACCACGAGCAGAGGCTTGGGGGGCAGATGTACACCCTGATTTTCCCACGAGCTGAGATATGGCCTAATCATGACTACCACGAGGATATCCCCAAAACCGGAGCTGCCATCGTAAGGTCCTACCTCCGTAGCTCGAGGTAACCTAAGGGTTCGCCAAAATTGCTCAAGGACTGAGTCTGGACCCTGAAGGCCGCAGGTCGAGGTAAGCATCCAGCTCGTGGTACGAGCTAGAGTTGGAGGCTGTGACCTTTTATAAAGTCAGCCACGCAAGGTAAACGTGCATATATTAGACATCACGTGTCTGATATACCCCTGACTTCTCGGACACGCAGCAGGAACGTGCGTATTCAGACACCCACGATTGGGTTGGGCATTGCGGCCCATTATCCCCTTACCTATTGATTTGACCACACTTATGTGTCAGGTTTAGGAATTAATCATGAATGTCACAGAGTTGAAATGATAGGTAACAAGGTCACGGGATGACTTTCTTACCAACTCCCAGGTGCCTTCTCCTATAAATATGGAGACCTTGGGAGTTAATAGAGGTTGGATTCTCGATTGTAAGAAATACCCTGTAATCAAATACCCAGTATATAGCAATAATAGTGACTAGTGGAGTAGAAGGATTTTAACCTTTGAACCACTTAAAAAAACGTATTTTGAGTCACCCTTTCATTCCTAAGATCATTTATCTGTTTCGGTTCAACCTAAGCACTAATCCCTTTCTCTTCTTTTCTTAATTACCTGTTGGCGAAGAACCGCGTCAACAGGGTTCAACCCTAGTTCCTCTTTCAACCCTCGACCGTGGTGGTCAAGCAGCCGCATATGTACACGTCTTCACCTAAGCTCTCCAGCTCAAGGATGGTCCAGCTTTCTTTTGCCTTTACTTGCACCATATGGCACCCATGAGCGGAAGCCCAGCCAGAAAACTTAATATGCTCATGAATAGTAATAACATGTCATCAAATCATAAGGCACACACCTAGCCGATATAGCACTATTCCAGCAGGCAAACAAATCCACATAATGTTGAGTATAACACATCAACCAATGACCATAATAGTCATCCAGGGCTTTTAGCCCCAATTGAAGAGTGAAAGTGGTACAGTCGCTAAGGTAGGTTCCGTTCCCAATAGCCATGTGACGATAGGGTCACTGGAGCTTATAAATAAGTGATCCTTTCACTAGCTTAAACAAGATAGGTATCTGGTGAAATAGTCACCAGCAAAACCCTGTCGAGTAGATAAGTGATCCTTTCACTAGCTTAAATAGGATAGGTGCATGATGACTAGTCACCAACATAACCTTCCTCATGACCATAGAGTCATAACCATGGAACTCTTTTCCCTAGCCATGTGACAAGCAGTCACCTAGGCCTTAGGCCATGGATCTAAGTAACTAGTCCTAGACTAGCCAAGTGCTTATAAGTTTCATTGACCTTATGGTCGGTCCAGCATTAATACCCCATATGAGTCATTCAATGCTGATATCGATTAGATCTAATCATCATTCAACCCTTCGTTCAAGACGCTTATGCGGTTTCTGACTCTTAGGACAGTGAAACGCGACCAGTGTTCAACCCATTGTGAACTTGACTAGTAAGTCACAGCTTCACAGATGGATCTGATACCATTGTCAATTCTGACTAATAAGTCAGTGCCGTACACAAGTAAGCAATGCCACCAAACAAATATCATATGTCAAATATCCAAATACAGGGCATTCAGCATGCTTACTCAATAATTACTAGCACAACTAGGATCATGCATAAACACAGAGGCTCAAGCTCTGAACAATATCATACTCAGTATAAAAAGCATGTCCTAATCACATGTTTCTCATGCATTACATTTAAACATCCAACATGCATCAAGAATAACCATGCATGTCACATATACACAGGGTGCAGTTTTCTTACCTTCGGTTCGAGCGAGAATTAGAACAAGAACGACCCTTGGGAATGATCGATCCTTAATCCTTTAGCGGTCACCTAGTCATAACCAAATACAATCTCCGATTAATAAAAATCATCAAAGATAGGGTCTTCATCTAAACCCCACTCTCGGGACCTCGAAACATACCCACACGGTGAGTAGATTCGATCCCGGGCCGTAAGGATTGAAACCCTGAGCTAAATCCCCTTAAAAACACTCAAAACAGGGTTATGAAGAAACAGGGTAGCGCTATAGTGCTACCCTCCTAGCGCCCCAGCGCTCTTCTCAGAACCAAACCGCCCTAGCCTCATCTGCAGGTAGCGCTGTAGCGCCCTATACTGGGCGCTGTAGCGCAACCTTCAGCCAGCAACAGCCCAGAAAATCCTTCCGTTGATTCCACCATTTCTAACTCAAACCAAAAGCTTCCAAACATCAAACTAAGTCCCAAATGAACCCAAATAGCGCCTCCACACGTCCTAGGCACCACAACCCCAAGAACCCTAGCCAAAACTCCAATCAATTCCGCACTTTCCAACCCAAAAACCAGCTGCAACTCAACTAAGAAAACAGAGCAAAAGCAATAGTTCTAATGGCTAAAAACTCACCTCAATCTCATCAACACACCCTCTTCAATGGTGGAGCATAACCCTAGCTTATCCCAGCTTGGTTCCTTGGCTTGATTCCTCAAACAAAGCTTGAAAATTCAAAAAGAAAAAGAAGGAAAAAAAGGTACGGGAGAAGGTGATTTTGGTGCTCTGTTTTTGGACAAGGTTTCTACAGCTTTCTAAGTTTAAATGGCTTAACAAATCCTTTAGGGTGAAAAGACCTAAATGCCCTTAAGTCTAAAATAAAACCTTAACAGCCACCAAGGGCAAAATCGTCCTTTCGCACCTATTTTGTTAATCATAATTAACACCCTCCAATTCTCGCTATTCTAGATATTCTCAAACACCAATAAATTATACCCCATTGCCCTTTAGTTCCCGGTAATGTTCTAATCATTACACTCATCCCGAGACTCACTTCGAGCCACGAACTTAAACCCGTTATGACTAGACCGAACACTTGCATTCATGATTGTCTCTGCCGAAAGGCTCGAACAAATCCACATATAATGTGGTACCATTCATAACTCACCCACATGCACGAAAATACACAACCACGCCCTCAACAGGCCAAATTACCAAAATTCCCTTATAATTATAAATACACCCATATGCATGCATTTATCATCATATTATAATATAATTCACATAAACATGCATATGATCACTAAATAACATAATAAATCAATTATGGCCCTCCCGGCCTCCTAACCAAGGTCCTAACCCTTATTAGGAAATTCAGGGCATTACAACTATCCCCTCCTTATAGAAATTTCATCCTCGAAATTTACCTAAACAGCTCGAAATAAGAATTCCGCACAACTAATGCCAGTTTCCCAAGTCGTTCCCTCGACCTCATTATTTATGTAACATTACCTTAACTCAAGGTACACTCTGTTCCTCAGAACCTTGTTTCTTCTGTTACAATCTGAACTGGCTATTCCTTACCGGATTACATAACCTTAACCTTCAGATTCTTATGACTCAACGCATGAGTTCATTTCAACCCATGTCCAATGCATGGAAATACATAACACACTGCATTCAACTGACAGTGCCAAAGATAAGGCTGATCCAAAGTCAACCTAACCAGTCTTATGCAGAACTCAACTGCCGAGATAATCTAGGGCTTAGCTTGCCCTTAACTCCTCACCCCTTTCCATGGTGATACCTTAAGGAAGACACAATCCCCTTCTTGGAACTTCATGTTCCTGCTTTTCAATTCAGTAAAACTTTTCCATTTATTCTGAGAAGTGAGCATCCAAGCTTCAACTTCTAATAGTTTTAATAGTCCCCTGAACCAGCTTAGGATCCAGATATATATTAACTCATTCATCTTATAAGATGTTCCTCCAGTAATAATTGGATAACCCTCTCTCTCTAACTTACCATCAGTCTGAGAGTAATAAACTGTACTAAATTCCATCTATATTCTCATTGCCTTCTTAACCCTTCCAAAACCTGGAAGTCACACTAGAGTCTTCATCTAATAAGATAGACCTTGAGTTCTCAAGAAGGCGCTCTATTCCTTTCTCACATAGGGATCTGAATACTGATTAGTTGCATTACTTATCCTTACTGACAGAAGTAAACTCACTTCAAATACTGGTCCACAATGACCCAATGCCAACTTACACTGACCCACTATCCTGGGCAGCCCCACCGCGAAACCCATCGCGATGCTTTCCTTATTCCCATTATAAAATACTCAAAGGCTACAATGGCCTTGCTTACTCCTGATACTCTGTCCTGACCTGCTAACAGGCTAAAATAAAACATTACCACATATTCAACACATCCCTCTCCATCTCAGGCCATCACTATAAAGCTTTCATATCCTATTACATTGCCATAATGCCTGAACGAAGAGAATAGGAGAATAACCTGAGATTCATCCAGAATCTCCCAATTAACCCTAGAGTCCAACCGATTCTAAATCCGACCTTCATACCTCAACAAATTCATATCTGACACTACACAACTCTTAGCTAATCCAGTTAAGACATTCTCCTTAATCTTCCTATCTATGATTCACTTAACCTTCTTTCCTTTTGATCTTCCCTGAGATAATAATCTCAAACATAAATCTGGCCACTTGGCCCACCAGAAATTCTACCCTAGTTCTGGTCAAATCCTTTAACCAACACGTTGCATAGGCAATCACTTTTTTCTGCTACTGAGGTGTCATAACAACCTCCAAACTTGTTCTGATATGCAAAAAGACTCAGAACTCTTTCTCATGGCACATATAATATCCTACCCATCCAAGGAAATTTCTGCCTACCGAGGTGTTCCTTGACCTTGGCAAATCTCCGCAGAGAATACACCACAATACCATCGTCCAGGACGATCACAATCCCCATTCAAATAAGCCTTTGAATGCTCTATACATCTGATTCACAAACACTTGGCATTAAACAAATCTCAAATCATAACTCAGCACTTCCAGTGTCCTTACCTGATACAAACAATCCTTTACTTATCTTTTTTTTTCTGAACTCTAACTGGTACTAACCAGATCAAAGATCCACCTTAAAGAATACCATATTACTCATTGACTGGGCCTTTTATTCTTACAACTCTGATGAGCCACTCAGAACAATGCCCTAAATCATGTTTCCATTCCTGGTACCATCCATTTACCATTTTATCTCTTCACACAAAGAGACTCTGGCAAATCCCCTGGAAACACATCCATAACTCACAGATTAATCCACTCTGTCTTGACCCCACTAGCACATTCTAAGTGGTATCCACCACACCAGCTAAGAGTCCTATGTATCTCTCTGCCATAAAACTCTAGCTCTCAATACAGATGTCATAAACATATCAAATCCATAGATAGTGCCAATGATCACAGGCTTCCCACTCTCAAGCCCAAGAGTTACTATTCCTTCATTGCCATTTAAAATTGCTCCATAATTACTTAACCCATCCATACCCTGGATCAAACCAAAGCCAGTCATAACCAGCTTTATCAAAGTCACTAATAAGTCCTTCCACAATAATTCACCTGGTCTCTTAAATTACCAATACAATATCACTTTTCATCATGACATAACCATATGACCTGTATATCAACTTTATACCTCTCTATATACAACAAATAAAGAACAGCATGGCACCATATCAATCAGCACAAAATAAAGATCAGAACCAAAAACTGACCTGCCACCCCCGAGGAACTAGTCTCGGTCTCAGCAATTTATGATATATGCTAAATTAATTTTATGTTATTTATTTATTTCAGCAATCATGTTTGATTATTTCTCTCAACAAGTCAACTATACTCTAGAAAATGGTGAATTCGACATTAAAAGAATTCATGTTTGGCATGTCTGTATGTTGTACATTATGAGCGAAATTGGAATTTCTTATATTGTATATCAAAAACCACTTGAAGAGCCAACTATAGATGATACCTATAGTATGCATGAAAATATACCAAATGGTTAAAGAATAATCACATGGGGCGATTTTGTATACTCAAAAGGATACCAAACAAGTACGAACACATCAAGAGATCGTATGGGTTGTGGGATACGATTCATAAAGATGTTGGATCTCCAGATATACTGGAATTGGTGCAAAAGGTTTCAGAAGGTAAATTCATATTTGCCTATACATTTACTCTTATGTGATTGATGTTTTATTAACATTATGAATGTTATAATCCATGATTCTAAAATTATTTTTCCATTCCTTGAAGAAATAAAAACTCATCCTCCAAAAGAGTCAACTTCTAAAGAAAAGGCATCGACATCAAAGGACAAGTGGAAAGCCCATTAGTTTTAGAAATTCATTGTTATTTTGAACAATTTTATTTCTTTAATTTTGTTTTTGGAAATTTTAGATTTCTTTAAAAAGAAAAAATAATGTTTAGAAATTTAACTCATGATTAGCAATATGATTATTAATGAGGACTTAAGTTTCTATGTTGCATGAAAAAGGTTTTAATATTTCTCTTATTAGTAATTCGATTTTTATTTCGCGATCTGGTATTGATTTTTTTTATGCCAAATCCATTAATGGGATGTATAAACTAGAGGATAAACAACGATCAATCTACAACTCTGAAATGTTTAAAGTTTCTAATCCTAGATCTATTAAATGTCAAAAGATTGATTCTGATAGTGATACATATCTTTTGGCAATTAAGATTGTAACATATTAGTTTAGATAGGATAAATAGGTTAGTAAAGGAAGGACCTTTAAGAGAATTAACTGTTGGTTCTCTTCTAGTTTGTGAATCTTGTCTAGAAGGCAAAATGACCAAAAGACTTTTCTTTGCTAAAGGTTCAAGAGCCAAAGAATGATTCCAACTTGTACACTAAAACGTTTGCAGTCCACTTAATGTACAAGCAAGAGGAGACTGTGAATATTTCATCACTTTTATTAATGATTATTCAAGATATGGTTACCTATACTTAATGTAAATGAAATATGATACTTTTGAGAAGTTCAAAGAATTCCAAGCAGAAGCTGAAAAGCAGTTAGGTAAATCATTAAAAGTTCTTCGATTTGATCGAGCAAGAGAGTACTTGGATAATGAATTCAACGACTATTGGCGTGAGCATGGAATTCAATCCCAACTCACAAGACCTGGAACACCAAAGTAAAATGGTGTTTTAGAAAGAGGAACAGGACGTTACTAGATATGGTAAGATCAATGATGACTATTCATCATTACCATTGTCATTCTAGGGTTATGCAATTCAATGTGCAATGTATATATTAAATGTTGTTCCATCTAAGTCAATCTAGAATACACCATTAGGACTATGAAATGGTAGTAAACCTATTTTTCACCATTTTTCGTGTTTGGGGATGTCTGGCACACGAGCTAAAGGGAAAGACTAGGTAGCTGGACTCACAGACTGAATTGTGCATGTTTGTAGGGTATTCCAAAGAGACTAGAGGAGGTATATTATATAGGCCAAAAGAAAACAAAAAAATTTGTGTTGACAAATGCAACTTTTCTTGAGCATGACTATATCAATAACCACAAGCCTTGCAATAAAGTTGTACTGGAGGAAATATTCTCAAATCAAGTAAATAAATCACCGACTGCTCATAAAGAACAACAACAACAAGAAGCCACAAGTTCTAGTTAGAATAATAGAGAGCCTAGTCATTATGGGATGGTTGTTAGGCAACCAATTCTCTATGAACACGAAGTTCAAATGCCTGTGTCAAATACAAACAATGATGATCCATTGACATATAGAGTTGCAATGAGAGATTATGACAAAGAAAAATGGCAAGAAATCATGACCATGGAAATGGAATCGATGTATTCCAATTCCATTTGGATTCTTGAAAATCTATCAGAAAATGCTAAACCTATCGGTTGTAAAAGGATATTCAATATGAAAAGTGGAGCAGATGGCAAAATAGAGACTTTCAAATCAAGAATTGTTGCCAGGTCATGCTCAGAGAGATGGGTTGATTATGATGAAATATTTTCTCCTGTAGCCATGCTAAAATCAGTTCACATACTCTTGTCCATAGCTACATACATGGATTATGTGATATATCAAATGGATGTAAAGACAACATTTCTGAATGGCTATCTTCACAAGACCATTTATATGTCTTGACGAGAAGGGTTTGAAGTCAAAGATCATGAGCAAAAGGTTTGCAAGCTTCTTAGGTCCATTTATGGACTCAAACAAGCTTCATGATCGTGGAATCTGAGATTTGATGACACAATAAAAACATATGGTTTTCAACAAAACGTTGATGTTGTTAGGAATTAGTTTCCTAATACGCAGCGGAATGGTGGTGGGTTGGCCTAGTGTACAACAAAATTTTTGTAACATATTTAAACTACCTTTAAATACGCAAATCCATTAATATACATACATTAATCATGAGCAAGAAAAAGAATAGAAAACATATATCTTGATGCCTATCAAGTGGCGTTGCTATCTTTTGGTAATTTGAACGAACGTCTTATCCAAGCTGCTCCCAGGTACTCACACCAAGATCTTCTACAACGTTCTCTACACCTCAAGAAGAGTATGGACACTTAGAGAATAAAGGATAGTTAATTTCCGATTCTACTTGATGTACTCAACACATGAGATCAAGAGAATAAGTCTGAGATTGGTTCTTTATCTTTTTCAGGGAGAGATAGAAAAGTATCGCTCTTTTCTTTTAGAGCGGAAAAACAATGTGTCACTTATTTTCTAATAAGTCTAACTTAAATAGAAAATATTTAAATTTTAAAAAATAAATCTGTAACCAATTCACAATTTTTTTTTAAATTAATTAATTATCTCATTAACATAAATATCAAAAAACTAACTTTTGAATTTTCCATTAATTAATTAATTAAATAAATAAAATTAAAAAATCTATTCCTGAAAACTGTGTAGTACACGCCACACACAACCCATGGAATGTGTGTGTCGTGTACCATCCTATATTTTAGGGATATTTGATTTTTTTCATAATTATTTAGTTATTTATTCAAACTACCTTATCAGATAAATTCTAACAACCTAATAATTAATTCAAATTTGAATTAATTATCTTTTTAACTAATTATCAAATATAATTAATTATTTGAATAAATATCACTCTTTTAAATTCAAATCTATTTGAACTTATCAGATTATTATCTCCCACTCAAATAAAGATATTTAATTAATTCTACCAATTAATTAAAACAAATTTAAAATTTAAAATTAAATATTTAATTTATTATAATTTCAAAAATTATAATTAATTAATTAATTAATATAATTTCAAAAATAAATTTAATTATTTAATATAATTTTACAAATAAATTTAATTATTTCATATAATTTTGAAAATTACATAATAATTAAATATTAATTAATTTTGCTAATTACAACTAATTTATAATTCATTAATTAATCACTATTATCACTTAATTGCATATTTGGCTCGAAGAACAAATTTCTTCTTAAATATGTCTTTCAACAATTAGCCCATTTATATCAATTCTTGCCTTGAATAGTGTTGATAGGGCCGCTGTGGGGACCTATGGAACTATAATTCCAAGCTCCAATAAATTTGAGATTATTAATTAAATAATCTTATGATTACTCCATTATAAATATAAGACTGCACTCTTGTAATTATAGGCATTTCATTTACTGAGTACTTTATAATAATAAAGCGTCCATTGATATAATCATTACATACAAATTAACCCTCTAATAATTATTCATAATTAATCAGGAATAAAATTATCGTTTTACCCTTTTAATTATATCTTATTTCCTTAAGTACCATTGACTTTACTAGTGAAGGTTAATTCATAACTAAATTATGAATTTGAGCTCAATAACCTTTTCAGTCCCAAAAATCAACCCTTTAGAGAACCATTATTCAATCTCTTATGAGAAGGTATAGATTCCATATCTGTATACTATGTCCCTAGCCATTTACATTAATGAGTTTTGAAAAAAAAAGTTTCTAGCCTGATCATTCTTATAGAACCTAACGAGTGAATCAAAGAACTCATATAACATAAACTGGACATCATAGTAACTTTAAGATTAAGATCTATTTGTATATGATCATTAGTTGATATATTTAATTAATACTTTGAAATGACATTTAACTAAGTATTAATAAACATATCTGGTCCAGTTCTATATATTCTCTAATATATAAAGTACCTCCACTAAAGTGTCCTACTACACTAGTGATCCGGATATAGATCACATGTATTCATAATACTAGTGGACTGTACTTCCAGTAATTAATCTGAAGATTCCTTAACTTTATTTTACTGCGAACTATTCAAGTTCATTTAGCTCAAACACAATCCTCCCGTACCAATAAGTGTTTGAGATCACATATATGAACTTAGGAATTTTTCTGATATTTACGTAATATCACAGAATAATATAGTCCATAAAATATATGCATAACAAATTCAATATATTTATTTATTTCTTGAAACAATGTCTACTTCATATGCTTTCAGGGCACAATTCCCAACAATCTCTCACTTGCCCAAAAGCAAATGAGGCATCTCTCTAATTCCCATGTTTCTTACATGCTCCATAAAAGATTTTATGGATAAAGTCTTTCTGAAAGGATCTCCAAGATTATGCTCTGAAGCTATCATCATAACTGCAACGTCTCCTCGATGAACTGTCTCTCTTACCAAGTGATACTTCCTCTCGATGTGCTTTCCATTCTTGTGACTCTGTGCTTCCTTTGAGTTAGATACTGCCCCACTGTTATCACAGTACATGACTAGTGGCTTATCCACATCTTACACTACATCCAGATCAGAATAAATTTTTTTTACCCACACAGCCTCCTTAGTCGCTTCACAAGCTGCTATATACTCAACTTCCATGGTGGAGTCTGCAATGCTATTTTTTTTAATACTTCACCAGACTACTCCTCCTCCTCCAATAGTAAACACTGATCCAGAAGTCGATTTCCAACTATCTCTGTCTGATTGAAAATCAGAATTAGTGTAACTAGTGGGGTTCAGGTCTCCAAAAGAATATACAAGCATATAATCTCTAGTATTTCTAAGATACTTCATAATATTCTTCACTGCAATACAATGACTCAATCCAGGATTGGATTGATAACGGCTGACTATCCCTACTGCATAATAAATGTCAGGTCGTGTACACAACATAGCATACATTAGACTGCCTACCGCTGAGGCATAGGGATACTGTCTCATATCTTCCTCTTCCTGAGGTGTTTTGGAACACCGCTACTTGGAAAGGAATACTCCAGAATGGGTTGGCATATCAACCTTTTTGGAGTTTTGCATATTAAAGCGTTCTAGCACCTTATCAATATAACTTGCTTGAGACAGTGCCAAAGTCTTATTTTGTCTATCTCTAAGAATTTTAACGCCCAGAACATACTTTGCTTCTCCCAAATATTTCATTTGGAATTGTTTAGCTGGCCAGTTCTTTACCTTTGATAATGATGTTACGTCATTGCCAATCAGTAATATATCATCAACGTAAAGAATGAGGAATACTACTACACCATCTTTGATTTGTTTATAGACACATGGTTCATCAATGTTTTGTTCAAAACCAAACGTTTTAATTGTGTCATCAAATCTAAGATTCCAAGATCTAGAAGCTTATTTGAGTTCATAAATTGACCTTAGAAACTTGCAAACTTTTTGCTCTTGACCTTTTACTTCGAACCCTTCTGGTTGAGACATATAAATGGTTTCGTCAAGGTAGCCATTCAGAAAAGCTATTTTGACATCCATTTGCCAAATCTCATAATCCATGCACGCAGCAATGGACAAGAGTATATGAATGGATTTTAGCATGGCTATAGGAGAAAAGGTTCTTCATAATCAACCCCTTCTTTCTGTGTGTAGCCTTTGGCTACAAGCCTTGCTTTGAAAGTCTCTACTTTTCCATCCGCTCCTCTTTTCTTCTTGAATATCCACTTGCAACCAATGGGTTTGATATTATTAGGTGGATCTTCAAGAACCCAGATAGAATTGGAATACATTGATTCCATTTCTTGGTTCATGGCATCTTGCCAGTTGTCCTTGTCAAAATCATTCATTGCATCTTTAAATGTCAATGGATCATCTTTGTTTGTGTCAGACACAAGCATTTGAACTTCGTGTTCATAGCGTGTGGGTTGCTTACTAACCCTCCCACTACGACGAGGCTCCCTACTATTCTAACTAGAACTAGCAGTTTCCTCTTGCCATTTTTCATTGGTTGTTGCTGGTGACTTTGCAACTTCATTCGAGACCATCTCCTCTGGTACAATCATACAATGAGGTTTGTGATTATTGACATAGTCATGTTCAAGAAACGTTTCTGTTGACCCAGATTTTGGTCAACTGACACGGAGTCAGAATATGCTTGATGTGAATGAATGCGTTGAAAAGAATCTAATGATAAAAATAATAAGAACACGATGTTTTATAGTGGTTTGGCCCCAGGATCTGGTAATAACCTACGTCCACTTAGATTGTTATTGACGTGAGAATCAAAGGAGTGATCAAAGAACTAGGGTCCAGTGAGTTTCACTAACCTCTGAAGAACAACACAATATTTCAAGTAGAATTACTCTAGTATCAAATAATTTGAAAGCCCCCCCCCCCCAAAAAAAAAAGTCCCTTCCTTGAGCTATCTTTCTCTATTTATAGGCTCAAGGGGGATTACACGAGATTGTTACAGATATTCTCTCCTAAATAATCGGATATTCAGGAGATTGTGTGAGTTAATTTCGGGATTTACATAGATCTTTATTGGAACATCATGCTGTATGCGAAACCATCGACCAGACTAGTCGCAGGAAAGACTGGGCCGCCTACTGCCTATAATGTATCTTCTGGTCGATACACTAGTAGAGTTCCTCCAGATGTCAGCCACGTGTCCAGGGATCATTTGCCACGTCATCAATGCCAGTTTTTTTGGATAACATTGGCCCCCCAAGTTTATTTATTACGAGCAATAAATAAACTTTTGCGTGAACGACCCTTCGGTGACCCCGCCATATGTGTCAGAACCCTTCGTGTGTTCTTGGAAAAAGCAACCTACTCTTGTCTAATCATGACTTTTCGGTTCCCCAGTAATAATTCGACGGCTATCTCGCTTCCCCATACTTCAAAAAAGTGGAAACTGATGATTACACCTTTTTAATGCCACAGACAAACTTATATAACATCTCCGAAGTTCTTCTTTTTCTTTTTACGCACACCATTACTCATTCCAGAAACCCTAAAACCAGAGCTTTCCTCTTCTCCCAGAGTCCGTTCTTCTGCACTCTCAAGATTCAACCCGAGAGCTCCTCGATTTCCGAAGACTCTTTATCATTCTCCACGATCTTCTTTCTGGTAAGCCCTCGAATCTTTATGTTTTGTATTTTTGTAATGCATGCTCCCTTATGTTGACTGTCGAGTTTATCTTCTGGGTTGAGATGTTTATCAATAGGATGTCTTGTGGGTGAAAAAAGTTACGAGTTAGTTTGATAGTTGGGATCATACTTTTAGGACGTAAAACCGAAGTAAAAATTTGATTTTTAGGCCAGCCGAAAAATAGGTTTTTCCCGCCCTTAAGGGAGTTGAAAAAGTTTTTACGAAAAACTTTTTTTTTTCACCCTTTGATCCGTTTTTCAAACTACTCGTGTGAAATTTTTTTAACTTTCGCTAGAATGCTGTTGTATAAAAGCTTGACTTTTATACTCGACCAGCGTTATTCTAAAAAGCCTTTAAAAATTCTCTATCCTCACCTCCCCATTCTTCTGTTTGCAGACTTTGATGCTAGATTTGTGGGGAGGTGAACGACCCATCGACGACGATCTTCTCGCCTAGCTGCTCGAAGGCGAAGAACAACCGTCCGACCGAATTGACAAGATTCCTTTTTCACGATCTTCCTCCAGACTTCGTCCTTCTCCTCCTCAAATGGCACGCTCTAAATCCTTAGGCAAGAAAAGACCTGAATCCGACGATAGTCCAAACCCTCCTGCCCAGCCTGATTCACAGGCCAAGGTTCCTTCGACCAGTGGCCGAGAAAATCCTGCTCCTGACCCTAACATCCAAACTAGAGCCCGCCCTCGCCATCAGAATCTGCCTGATGTCGAGTGGTATTTCTCCCCGACCAGCCTAGTGACTCCTCAGATGCTTGCTAACTATCTTAGGAAGTATCCTCTCACAGGGGTCACTCTCAAAATTCCTGCTGCAGACCAAAGGGCTAACCTCCCTGGAGGTGTATACAGTGCTTGGTCTAGGTACCACATAGAGGCGGGGGCTATCCTCCCTCTACATCCTTTTTATCAGGGGGTGGCTAATTATTTCGATGTCGCCTCCTTCCAGATTACTCCAAATGGATATAGAATGCTGGTCGCACTCTATATCCTGTACAAACTTAAAAAATGGCCAGATTCTACCCCCCATGAGGTCAATTATCTCTTTGACCTCAAGTCCAACCCTCAACAGTATGGGACAGGCTTCTTCCATCTTTGTCACCAGGAGACAAACTGGATGTTCCTGAGTGACACCACGCACATATCCAACGTGGGGCAGTACAGCAAGGAGTACTTCCTTACTCCGGACATAACCAACAACAACTTGGCCTTCGCTCGAGGAGGTAAGTGCTGCTTTTACTGGTCGATACTTTTCATCAGCGAATTTCCCTTCATTTTTCTTAAAGTACATTTTATCTTTCAGGCCCATGGTTACGTCCGACCCCAACACCAGACATGGTGTTGAGGTCCAATGCATTGGCCAGGATGGCAGATGCGGAAAAAAGCGTAAAGTCCTTGGTTACTGATGAAAATTTGAGGCTGTCTGGCCTCTTGGCTCCTCGCCACAAAACAAGAGGACCCGTGGTAGCCGACCCCACTGCCAAGGGGGTTCCCGAGCAGCAACCTCCTGCATCTCCTCCATGAAGGAGGCCGACGGGGGTTACAATCAGGTAACCCACGGGCAATCCTTCTGCAGAAGGGCCTTCTGCTCCCTAAGGAAAGGGGAAACAAAAGGCAAAAGAGCCGATTGTGGACTTAGGGGAATCCTCCGATGAAAACGGTATAGTAATTTCGCTTTTAAATAGCTTGCCAATTCCCTGTCACTTGTTTGACGGGGAGGGCAACTTTACATATACTCCCAATCTAGGGCCAGACTTCTTCATGCCAGATAGTGAGTATGTGACTAATAGAGTCAATAGTGTAGCAACCAGTAGTCGTAGCTCGGGTATTAACTTTGTGACCTCTTTTCTACTTTATAAAGAGTTTTTATCTGCCTTTATCTTATCATTTGCATGTGTTTACTTGTATGCAGATATGGCCACTCCCAACATTTTTTACTTATACCAGGCTGAGGAGGAAGTAGAAGTTCCTCTGGTCCGGTGGAAGTCGTCCAGGAGACACAACGGCGAAACAAGCCAGGGACCTCCTGCCAAGAAGGGTCGAACAGAAGATCCTTCCAAGGACGTGTCAACTGGGCAAACTTCTGCTCAGCCTTCGGCTCATGCTGAAAAGGAAACTCCGCCTGCGACGACGACTCCTCAACCTGCAGCTGCCAAGGAACAGACTAAACGGGACGAAGCCCTCGGGGCCAAACTCTCGAACCGCGCCCTGCGAGCGGCCAAGGACCGCCTTGCACACATCGTGAGGTATGACCATTGCAAGGAGGCGATGGCTGAGGCAAAGACTATGGGGGTCGACCAAATTCTGAACAGGGCCCTAACTGAAATGGCAAGCGTAAGTGTTTCTTCTCTTTTTGGCTTCCGTCTTTTACTCTTTGCAACAGATTCTAACTTTATCCTTTGTCCACAGGCTTTGCTGACTGCAACTGCCGCTCGTACCCGTGCTCAAGCCACCATCAGCCAGGCTCGGGCAAAGGCCATCGAGAGGTACCAGGTGAAAGCAGCCGAGGACCTTTTGGCTGCAGAGGCCAGGCATGTGAAGGAGTTGGAGGTGGTCATTCAGCAGAGGGATGCTGCGGTGACAAAGCTGTCGGAGGCTGAAGCTTCAAAGGCAGTTATGAGGAAGCAGAGGGAGGAGTATCAGGAGGCCAGCCGAGTCCAGTATCGCGAATGCAAGAGACTAGGCGAGGAGCTCAAGTCCATGGACGAGGCCATCACTACTCTTGAGAGCCAAGTAGAGCAGCTGAAGCTTTCCAATTCCAAAGATCTGGAAAGGTACAAGAATGCGACGCTCCGGTGTTTTTATAACTTCTGGAAAAACAATCAGGGCGCTAACTTCGGTTATCTTTCAGAAGATGTTAGAAATGCTGAGCTGGCCCGCTGCACTGCTCAACTGGCTGAAGAGGAGGCAAGAGCAAGGATCCCTGCGTCCCCAAGCATCGCTGGCGCAGAGGAAGAAGGAGTTGTTGAGGATGCGACCAATCAGAATGTTGATAAAGACCCTCCTGCTCCTAATGCCTCTTGAGCTTTTATCATTATTTTTTCTTTCTTTTGATTACACGACCCACGGGTCGTGATGTAAAGACAATATCTTTTTTGAATTTGCTGCATGGGCAACAAACTTTTCCTTTTATTTGAACAGTTACATCCAAGCAGTGATGCTTGTGGTGTAAAAGATTGCTTTATAATGTTATAATATTTTCATCTACTATAACATCTGTCCGTATGACCGAACTTAGCATAGTACTTTGGCTTGATTTAACAAAATATAAATTTTGAAAAATACTCTAAGTACCTTAGCATGCTTTCACTCATTTTGTTCATGTGTTTACATACCTCATGGTACGCTTTGCTATCGATGTGCCTTATATGCCCCCCAAGTGATCGAGGAGCTTTAGGTCCTTGGTCACTTGCCTTGACCATGACCTGTTCGAACATTTTTGCTCGGGTGGAAAAGTAATACTTGTAATACAGCAAAACAACACACGTAATGAACAAATACTTGTAAATATAAATTTACAAAGGTTGGCAAGAATGACTGGCTGCGCACAGTCCCTTATAATCTCGTATTAAAAATGGACTAAACATGTCTTTACGAGTGATTCTAAAATAGAATCTTACATATACGAGCGATTAGCCATACAGTGTGGCTAACCCTCTTTGCTAAACTTGTAAAAAAAAATTAATACAAGCCAGTCCTTTAAAAAGGACTGTTCACTGATAGTACTTGCGCAGGTGTTCTCCATTCCAATAACGTGGAACGAGATCTCCGTTTAGGCGTGCAAGTTTGTAGGTGCCCGGATGAAGGACTTCTTCATTGTGGTAAGGTCCTTCCCAATTAGGTCCGAGTACTCCAGCAGTGGGGTCGCGGGTGTTTAAGAAAACTCGTCGTAGCACCAAGTCATCGATGTTGAATTTTGCTTCTTTAACTTTGGAGTTAAAGTACCGGGCGACTTTTTGCTGGTACGCAGAAACTCGGAGTTGGGCCTTCTCCCGTATCTCGTCAATTGAGTCTAGGGACTCCATCATTAGTTGGTTGTTCTGGTCCTGGTCCTGGTCGTATGTTACATGTCGATGTGAGGGGGGGTCTAACTCGACAGGTAACATAGCCTCATATCCGTAAGCTAGGGAAAATGGGGTATGACCTGTCGTTGTTCGGTGAGACGTTCTATACGACCAGAGGACTTCAGGCAGCTACTCCGACCATGCTCCTTTAGCATCTCCAAGCCTATTTTTCAGGGTGTCCTTAAGAGTTTTATTCACGGCCTCGACCTGCCCGTTTGCTTGGGGATGCGCAACTGATGAAAAGCTTTTAACAACTCCATCCCTTTCGCAGAAGTCGGTGAATAAGTCGCTATCAAATTGGGTTCCGTTATCTGACACGATCTTTCGGGGCAAACCATACCGGCAAACAATGTTCTTGATGACAAAGTCAAGAAATTTCTTGGTCGTGATGGTAGCGAGCGGTTCAGCTTCAGCCCATTTGGTGAAGTAGTCGACTGCCACAACAACGTATTTTACTCCACCCTTTCCTGTGGGTAGGGACCCAATCAAATCTATCCCCCACATCGCAAAAGGCCACGGACTTTGCATCTGTTTCAATTCATTTGGAGCTGCTCGTGGAATCTTGGAGAACCTTTGACATTTATCGCATCTTCGTACAAACTCCATCGAATCCTCGTTCATGGTTGGACAAAAGTAGCCTTGCCTTAGAATTTTCTTTGCCAAACTCTGCCCCCCAGCGTGATCCCCGCAGATGCCTTCATGCACCTCCTTCATGAGTTCTTTGGCTTTTTCTGGTGTAACGCATCTGAGTAGTCGCTGGTAAGTCGCACCTGTGTTTTTTAGTCATAAGGGCATTACTTTGTAACAGTATAAGCCCGTATCGGTCCAAAAGCTGGTGTGATCCTCGTCAGGGGGATGCATGCTAATCTGATTGTAACCCGAATATGCATCCATGAACGAGAGGATCTCGTGTCCTGCAGTAGCATCGAACAGCTGGTTGATTCTTAGGAGTGGGAAGCAGTCCTTTGGGCAGGCTTTATTGAGGTCTGTAAAATCCACGCAGGTTCGCCATTTGCCGTTAGGCTTGGGAACCAGCACTGGATTGGAGACCGACGATGGATAAAATGCCACCCTGATGAACCCAGTCTCCTTTAATCTTTCAACTTCTTCCTTTAAGGCTCTCGATCTATCCTTCTCGAGCAGCCTTCTCTTTTGTTGCACGGGTGGAAAAGTCTTGTCTATATTCAGGACATGGTTGATAACTGCAGGGTCTATCCCAGCCATGTCTTTGTGTGACCAGGCAAAACCCTCCTGGTTCTTCCGCAAAAATTCCACCAGTGCGTGCTTCGTGGTTGGTTCCAGGTTTTTCCCGACATTTACGACTCTGGTCGGGTCTTTTTCGTCGAGCTAGACCTCTTCCAGGTCCTCGACGGGTCCAACGTTCTCTTCAAAATCCCCAAAGCGAGGATCTAGATCTCTATCCTCACTTTGGGCAACACCCTATTTGGTGACTCCATCACCGGATTGCGCTTGTGTATCAACTGCCATCTGCAACCCATCTGAGATAGTGCTCTTTGGTGTTCCCTTTTTCGCCTTCATGACTGAGGCGTTATAGCACTCCCTGGCTTCCCTCTGGTTCCCCAACATGCATCCTACCCCTGCGTCCGTTGGGAACTTCATGGCCAAGTGCCACATAGAGATGACGGCCCGTAGATCAACCAGTACAGGCCTCCCAATGACGGCATTGTATGCCAAAGGACAATCGATTACTACAAAAGTAGCGAGTAATGTCCTGGTAGCAGGCGCTGTACCTGTCGTCACTGGTAGTCTGATCAATCCAGCGGGGGCAAGTCCTTCTCCAGAGAAGCCATATATCGTTTGGTTGCAAGGCTCCAGGTCCTTAACGGACAACTTCATGCGTTCCGGCGAAGACTTATACAGGATATTCACCGAACTTCCTGTATCGACCAACACTCTTTTTACCATCATGTTAGCCATCTGGATATCCATGACCAGCGGATCGGAGTGTGGGAACCGAACGTCTTGGGCATCGCTATCGGAGAAGGTTATTTCGCCTTCCTCTGATCGAGCCTTTTTTGGCGTGCGGTCCTCCACAGTCATCATCTCGATGCCCTGGTCATGGTGCAGAGTCCGAGCGTATCATTCTCTGGCCTTTCCGCTATTTCCCGCGAGATGCGGGCCTCCACAAATGGTCAATAATGTGCCAGTCACGGGGGCAGGATGTAAGGGTGGCGAGCGTTGGCGCGTGGGCGCCTGCTCGTTGCTACGAAGAGCTTGTCGTTGGGAATTTCCCAAGGCCCGTACGTATCTTCTCAAGTTTCCTTGTCTAATAAGGAACTCGATTTCGTCTTTCAGCTGGTTGCATTCGTTGGTGTCATGTCCGTAGTCTTTATGATAATGACAGAACTTGGTAGTGTCTCTCTTCGAAATATCCTTTCGAATGGGGCCAGGTTTCTGATAAGGCACACTAGAACTTGTGGCCTAATAAACCTCTCCCCGAGACTCAACGAGGGCAGTGTAGTTAGTGAACCGAGGTTCATAACGGTTACCCTTGGCTCGTTTATTGTCGGAGGTGGGAGACTGATTGTGCGGCCGTTTTCCACCATTCTTGCCATTGCCGTTGCCGTTCCCGTTGCCTTTTCCGTTGCCGTTAGGTTTAGACCCATTGGCAGCTTTGGCGGGCTCGGCAACCTTCTTATCCTTGCCAGAAGGCTTTCCATCGTCGGCAATGGCATCTTCGAGCTTGATGTAACGATCAGCCCGGTCCAAGAATTCCTAGGTAGTTCTAACTCCATCCTTGCGGAGGCTCTTCCAGAGGGGGGAGCGATGCCTAACTCCTGCAGTTATGGCCATCATTTTGCCCTCGTACCCCACTATTTTTGCTCCAGCTGTTGCTCGCATAAAACGCTGGATGTAATCCTTCAGTGACTCTCCATCCTGCTGGCGAATTTCAACCAACTGGTTTGCTTTGGTCGGATGCACACGACCTGTATAGAACTGTTCGTAGAACTCCCTTACGAACATTTCCCAGGAAACTATGCTTGCGGGAGGGAACTTAAAAAACCACTCCTGCGCGGCTTCAGAAAGTATTGTAGGGAAGATCCTGCACCGAGCATCTTCGGACACTTTCTGAATGTCCATTTGTATCTCAAACTTATTTACATGAGATACTGGGTCTCCGTACCCGTCAAATTTTGGAAGCGTTGGCATTTTGAACTTGATTGGAGTTTCTGCCATAGCTATTCTCTGGACGAAAGGAGTGCCTTTCCTCCTATCGTGGTCGATGTAAGACGTTCTTCCCCCGACCAGCTGTTACACTGCCTGGTTGAGGGCATCTATCTGAGCCTGTACTGCGACAGGAATCGTTGTGGCCTCTGTTGCTGGGGGGACGTTCTCGCCATGCCACTCGCAGCGATCGTTGAGTACGTCTCGCAAATCCTCGTCTTTTCTATGCTGCTCGCTACCCCCGAGCCGGTTGAAGACATTATTTTGCCTGGGTTGCCCCCCAGCATCCCGTCTATTGGGTTGGTCATTTTGAGGTACCTAGCTCCCGCCACTACCTCTTTCTTCATTCCTCCGACCAGCATTTCCCTTGCCTGAGTCGGCCTCATTATACCCATGGCCATCTCTGAACCTCGATTGGCTATGGTGGGATCGACTGTTCCCTCGATTCCGATCCCTGGCTGAAACGTCCCGAACGTTAGAGGGTGGCCTGCGCTGGTCGTTGTGTCCCTGTGCATTATCATGCCATGGGGGACCCCGGACCGCAGAGCCTAACTCTGAGTTCCTCCTATTACCAGGATGGTACTGACCTCTGTTCGGTAGGTTTGGCTCATCACCCCTATGGCATCTAGGACTGCGAGGCTGATGCTCGGTCCTATTCTGCCTCTATTGTGGGGGATTGCCGCGACCAGCCTGGGATGGAGGCTGTGCCTCAGGGTCCAACGGGACATCATCATGGGGCACCTGAGGCTGCTCGGGCCTTTGCGGGCTCGAGGGTTGGATAGGCGAGCTAGGATTGGAGCCCCTGTGGGGAGGCCCATTTTCTGGATGTTCAGGCTGCGAGGCAGGTGCAGCCTGATTCCTAACCAACTGTAAGGCTGCCTCGAGGGCTGCCATG
The DNA here is from genome assembly GCF_963169125.1 of Humulus lupulus. NCBI lineage: Eukaryota > Viridiplantae > Streptophyta > Magnoliopsida > Rosales > Cannabaceae > Humulus > Humulus lupulus. The sequence continues at coordinate 111,375,485 of NC_084796.1, forward strand.
GCTTCGCTCTGGGGGCAGTCCATCTCTGCCTGCCTCTCGCTTAACTCCGCGCGCTGCCGCTCAATCTCCTACTGCTTCCGCACCATGATTTCGGCAGCACTTTCCTGACTGGCCTTCAGATTGGTCAGCTCTTGATGCAACGCCCCCAGAGTACTTTTTAGCGTCGCGTCATCCATTTCTTCCTCCTCAAAGTCTAAATGTGGCTCATCCTCAGCTACGCTTGCAGGAGGAGGAGGTGGTGGAGGGTTTGACGGTGCAGCGGCAGCTGCCTGTCCAGTTTTCTTTGCAGCTTTCGCCATTGATTTTCTCAACGGTGACTAATCAAGCTCTCAATGAAAGCACCAAAATGTTGACCCAAATTTTGGTCAACTGACACGGAGTCAGAATATGCTTTATGTGAATGAATGCGTTGAAAAGAATCGAATGACAAAAATAATAAGAACACGATGTTTTATAGTGGTTCGGCCCCAGGATCTGGTAATAACCTACGTCCACTTAGATTGTTATTGATGTGAGAATCAAAGGAGTGATCAAAGAACTAGGGTCCAATGAGTTTCACTAACCTCTGAAGAACAACACAATATTTCAAGTAGAATTACTCTAGTATCAAATAATTTGAAAGCCCCCCCCCCCCCCCCCCAAAGTCCCTTCCTTGAGCTACACGAGATTGTTACATATATTCTCTCCTGAATAATCGGATATTCAGGAGATTGTGTGAGTTAATTTCGAGATTTACAAAGATCTTTATCGGAACCATCAACCAGACTGGTCGCAGGAAAGACTGGGCCGCCTACTGCCTATAATATATCTTCTGGTCGATACACTAGCAGAGTTCGTCCAGATGTCAGCCACGTGTCCAGGGATTATTTGCCACGTCATCAATGCCAGTTTTTTGGATAACAGTTTCATTTGTTGATACAAATGTTTTATTTTATTTTGGAATATCTCACAAACATGCACTCTTCAGAGCGTGATTCCAACTTCGCGGTCTTTCCTTTAAGCACATGTGTAGGACACCCCCAAATTCGAAAATGTAAACTAGGTTTACAACCATTCCATAATTCTATGGGTTTCTTCTGGAAAGACTTAGATGGAACAACATTCAATATGTATAGAACACATTGAATCGCATAGCCCCAGAATTGTAACGTCCTGAATTTTCAAGACACGATAATGCGGAAATATAAACGTTTTCATGTAACAAAATGTCTCAAAAACCTTAATAAAAAAAAACTTTTTAAAATTCGTATGGACATACTTAATATTTAATACAAACATATTTTATGAAGAGTACACTGAGCCTAGTTTATGAAAATAAAACAACATTTCCAGAAAACAAATAGCTTCCCAAAAGGTGGGTCCACATGTACATTCACATGGTAGACTCTAGCGCTCACTGCTCTGCCTTGCCCTTGTTCTTACCTACAACAAGAAACAACTAGGTAAGTAAAAATGCTTAGTAAGTTCAACATTAAAACAAACGCATGTAGAGAAGACAAGTGTTCACTGACCACTGGTAACAATATCTTAACAAAATTAGGGTTCCGGATCCATCTGAACCCTAAACAATCAATTTCAAGAATGCAAAAGTGTCCTGGCAAACTTATGATCATTCCTGATAACCAATGGCAAATTATTACAAATAAACAAATAAATCCCTGCACTCAGAAAATCCCAGAGCAAACAGATATAATATATCATAATATAATTCGAGACCAACGCTTGACAATTTCCAACAATTTGGGCGTATCACGCCCTCCAACATAAATGCTAATCTATAAGAGAGAATCGAGTCTCAAGATTAAGATCTAGCCAATAAATATCCCCATCAAGGGTAACCATCGAGTTATCTAGGGCATCGCTACTTATCCAAGAGTAAATCCCTCACAAGGGTAACCATCAAGCTACCTAGGGCATCACTACTTATCCAAGAGTAAATCCCTCACGAGGGTAACCATCAAGTTACCTAGGGCATTGCTACTATTCAAGAGTGTAATCGAAGTTACATGGGTTTACAGAGACTTCTATGTTAATCAGTGGTGCTGGTGAGCAGTTACCCCTAGGGTGTTCAGCCTCACTCAAACTTGGCAACCCCTAGTTTCTCTAGGTACTCTCACTGAATGGAAAATATTCACGGCTACTATCCGAGAATAACTTATCAGAGCACTTGCTCGGGTTCTAACCATTCACTGATTAAGTAAGCATGAGGGCTCCTAGGTCCCATTCATTTTGGCGCCCCTAGGTTTAAACCAGCAATCCTCACCTCTTGGCCACTCATCGCGGTAATGAACCAGACATAATAAAATCAAGCAGTGTGACGGGGATCAGCAGTCTAGAATATGACAGATATCTACCAGTCATATTTTCTGAATCAGCAGCCACAAGACTAATGTCTTTATGCAAACTTTCTACGACAATGTATATATGTGCATGTGTCTCTAAACTAACATACTATACAATAGTCATTTCATGTTGTAGCCACACAATAGAAGTTGACTTACTTGGAGTCCTTTGCTCTCAGCAGGATTTCACCCTCCAATGTATAGTCCAGTTATGCTTAGCCAATACTGTAATTATCCATACAGTATACTCGGATTAGTTATGGCACTCATAATTCATTATTATTATTTTGGGCAGTTTGGTCATTTTCAAAATCACGTGTAAGGATTAATGATCCTTATTTGGTTTTAAACCCATTCATGCAATTCGTACTAAAAAATTTGAGACTAATCCTCAAGTCTTGGGGAGACCTATCCTATGGTCTCGATACTTAGGCTCGGGTATCGCAATAGTATTTTCCCACAATCCGCTAAAAATCTTATTCTTTAAAAGTTTTGCTATTAACCCGTACTTTCAACAAGCGGTTAAATATATAAAGGAGTTTAGCCTGTATTATATCCAGAAAATACTAATTAAATTCCTTAATTATTTTTCAAGAAAATAATCTCTTGATTTTCCTTTTATTTTTGTTAAGGTTTTAATCTCGAAAAACCGTTTTAAAAAAATAGCCTATTTTAACTTAATTAGGAAAATCGCTAATAATTTCTTATCTTAACTAGTTAATTTTCTGAAGTCAATTAATCAAGTTTCATTACTAGAAAAATAATTTACTTAATTATTTTCTCAAATATAGGGTTTTTAAACCCTCTTTTATTTTCTTAGCTTATTAATAAATTAAATCTTCTATTTTTAGAAAGAATAAAAATTATTTAATAAAAATAATTCTCATTAAACTCAAAGTGGTATTTTAGGTCAAAATATTTTTAAGACTTAAGTTTTGATCTCGCAATAAGCACAAACGTACTTTTTATCTTAAGTTCCAAAATCCCATTTTTACACTAAGTGTGGAAACTTCATTTTCCACATTTTTTAACTACATACGTTGTTAGGTTATAACTTGAAATTTATTTACCCAATTGCTACAAAAATTTCTCAATTCCATATTTGGTATGACATTTAGGTCTTTGTGAAATCTTAGGTCAAAATGAGTATTTTTTATTGGTGAAAATATTTTCCAAACATTGAGGTAAAAATGACGTTATTTTCAAGTCCTTATTTTTTCCAAACTTTGATACTTAATAACTCTCAAATCGTTCATTATTTTATTACCATATTTTACACTGGAATACTAGGTTATGCCTAGAATATGTCCACCAAAATTTTGAAAAAACTGGGTTCATTTGATCTATACAGTGGCTGTCCAAACTTGGTCCCGAATTTCAAAATACGAAGAAAAAAAACAATTTTTTTACTTAAACTTTGAAATAGCATAAGTCATTCATTTCTATACATTCTTCAGTGTTTTAAAAGCTCAAATTTATGTACTCCATCTCAACAACATCACAGTACAATTTATTTTTACAAAATCAGTATACTGTGGATGCTTGACCCCTTGGAATTCATAGCTCAAAACTTGTATTTTTGTTTTAGGGTTTTCAACAAAACCCTTAGCGATTTTGGTCCCTATTTTCAAAAATTAACACACAAGCATCATAAAAATTATAAAGCAACTACCATATCCTTATTACATCACCAATAAGAAACTTAAGCATTAAATATACAAAATAATTCTTAAAAATAAAAACCATACAATAACAACCATAAAAATTAAACTTTTTACCTCTTGTTGTTCTTGCTTTAGGTTTTGATGTTTCTACTAGCTTTGAATCCTTCAAAACTCTTTCAAAACATTAACAAACTCCCCCAACAACATATATAGTTAGCTATTGAAATATCTATGGTTAAAAACTTTACAAAAGTCATGTTTTTGAAACATTACCTTAGGGAAACTCTTCCTAGACCAAAGCTTAAGCTTCCAAGCTTTCTTAGTGTTCTTGATGGTTGAAAATGGAGAGAACTTGAGAGAGAATTTTTTAACAAGACGAGAGTGATTTGAGATAGGGGGAGGGGGGTCAGTTTTTGGGAGGTTGGAAGAGCTTAGACAACTCTAAAATATCTAAAACACTTGAGTGTTTTTACTTTGGCCACTTGATGCCATTTACCCTAATTTAAATGGGGATTAAAACTAAAAAAATTTGGTCCACCCAATAAATTTCCTTCACATGGCTGGCCACTATTTCTTTATTTCTGTTATTATTATTTATTTATTTATAGGTTAATAAAAATTTAGTAAGAAGAAAAATCCAAAATGACTTTCTATAACCTTTTTCACTCATATAAAGTTTTAAAAATAAAAATTAACAAATAATAATTAAATTAAATGTCTCTCACATTTAATTTAATTAATCACACAATAAAATTTAACCTAAGGTCCATTTATGGAATAAAATTCCCCAATTCGATAAAATTAATCATTTTAACACAAAACGCCCTAAAATTTCCATTTCCTCTTCCGTTTATTATTTTTGACCAAACTTTAATTTTTATGAATGTATTTTATGCCCAAAATATATTTTCCATGATTTCTGTATTTTATTTTCTGAGTTTTTTACCCAATTAGGGTTTTTGTGTCAGTCTAAGATCGAAAGTCTTATCTTGACTTTTAATCACAAAATTCATAATTTGGCTAGCAATAACTCATGGAAATAAATTCAAAACAAATATAATATTATTTATAATAATATTCTTAAGCCGGGGAAAAAATCCCGACCAGAGTCGTTTAAAGGTACCGAATCGCAGGGCGTTACAAGAATGACAGTGGTAATGATGAGAAGCTCGTCATTGATCTAACCATATCTAGTAACGTTCTATTCCATCTTTCTGAAACACCATTTTACTGTGGCGTTCCAGGTGTTGTGATTTGGGATTGAATACCATGCTCATGCAGATGGTCCTCAAATTCAAAATCCAAGTACTCTCCTCCTCGATCAGATAAGCATATTTCTCTATAGCTTGCAGTTTATAGAGCCCATTGATAGATTTTGCAGAACATATCGTAAACCATATCTTGAAATAACAATCGAATTATTATTAAAAGAAATTTTAAAACCTTGTTCATGTAACATAGAAATAGAAATTAAGTTTCTAGAAAATCCAGAAATATAATAAACGTTCTCTAAAACAAGAAATGTATTCTTCTTAAATTCCAGACGAGCTATTCCAACTGTTGCTGCAGAGACAATCTGACCACTACCTACCCTCGTAGTCACCTCTCCATCAGCAAGCTTCCTCGTCGAACTAAGAATCTGTAAAGAAAAAAAAACATGATTAGTGGCTCCTAAATCTACTATCCAAGACGAGGAATTGTCTTCCACTAAACAAGTTCTAACACAAGTAAATCAAATTTACCTTTCTTTTTCTCTTTTAGGTCAGCGAGATACTTTGGACAGTTTCTCTTCCAGTGACCATCTACTCCACAGTGAAAACAAGTCCCTTTAGGGGTCTTCTTTTTGGAGCTTTTGGTGTTCTTATTCTCTTTGCTTTTGGATGACTTTTTAGGCTTCTTTGAATTCTTGTCATTTTCTTTCTCCTTGTCCTTTCCATTTCCATTTTTCCTCTTTTTGGTTTTAGCCTTTGAAGAGGATGGGTTAGAATCAGCAACATTTGCTTCTCCTTCTTCTCAGAACCTTTGTTAAGAGATTCATAAGTTTGCAATTCATTCAATAGATGTGTCATGTTATATGATAATTTGTCCATGACATAGTTGGTTGTGAAACCTTTAAAAGCCGGAGAAAGCGATTCGAGTATAATGCTTACTTGAGTCCTTTCATCAATGATTGCCCCATGGATAATGACATCGTGCATTATAATGATCATGTCTAATATATGTTCTCTGACAAAAACCTCCTTTCTTCATCTTCTTGGTCATGTAGAATCTGGTGGCCTCATGTCTGCACTGATCTGACTGCTGCCCAAACATATCTTGAAGGGTATCCCAGATCTCATAAGCATTTTCAGTGTTCTCAAACTTATTTCTAAGCACAACACGCATACTTGCAAGCATATAACACTTTGCTTTGTTGTTTGATAAGATCCAATTATCAAACTTTTCCCTTGCAGTTTTGGTAGTAGTAGCGGGATGGACTTCAGGACATTCCTCAGTCAAGACAAATTTGTAGTTCTCACATATTAATACAATGTTCAAGTTTGATTTCTATTTCATGTAGTTTTCACTAGTCAAATTTTCATTTGCAAGTAAAGAAGATACAAGATTTGAGATAGACATGATTGCTAAAAATAAATAAATAAACAAAAATTAATTTATGCATATAATAAATATCAGTAATTTTCGGAATAGTAAACTTGATGCATGAATGCAACAATTAAATAACACATAAAAAAAATTACTAATTCAATGATTAATTAATTTAAACATTAATGGACCAGCCTTAGGGTAGGTCAGACTAATTCCAAATTAATTTTCAGACAAGTTCTCAAATTTATAAGTGAAAAATTATATCAACATTTCTCTTTTGACTTATAAACAACCGCTTGTTTGGTCAATAATACACTAGTTTGCTCGAAAGTCTAATGTACCTTGTGAGTGTAACCCATTATTTTAGATCAATGACTTAACTCAAGAGTGTGCCTTAGGGTCAGTCAAACTTGAAATACATCATTAAATCCTATTATTGAGAAAGAAGTTTGCCTTGAGAATTACACAGTCAGAAGCATTCCTTAGGGGGAGACAAGCAATGGTGCCGCGAGGCCCTCTCCATGCTACCTCGGTGCTAACTAATAATGGAGACCATGAGACTTATTGTCATAACTCCCTCTCCCACTCACTATTTTTAAAATATGTGTTTTCTCAAAACATCCTATGCTTTTTAATTGGTTTGTAAAAATGAAGTGATCTATTTTTACCAAATGATATTCTAATAATTACTAATCCAATTAAGCAAAATTAAAATTATAGAACTATGCCCTAATTAATTCAATTTTAATTTGCTATAATTACTAGGAATATCATTTATTATTTAATAAAATAATTTTATTAAATATTAGAAATTAAACTACTTTTAAAATCTATTTCTGCTCTTGAACTAGTTAAAACTAGATTTATTATTATATGGTCCATCACATAAAGCATATAATCACAAAGGACAATCCTAAGGCATGTTCCTACTCATATGAGATGCATGCATAATTTTAAATACTGTGTGGGAAATACATATGGCATGTCAAAAATGCATGATAAAGTATTAAACAATTTAATCACATTCAAATATTTAATTATGCACATTCACATTCAAATAAATAAATATTAATTAAATAAATAAATGTGGGCCGAGTGTCTTGGGTATTTCTAGAAAAATTACAACACTTGCAAAATATACACAAAAATGTAAAAGACTAAATAAAACCTAAAGGGAAATCTATCTTCAACTTTGGGCCTTCACAAGTAGTTTTGATCCATTAAGCCATTTATCCATTTAATTTTCAATTAAAATAACTTTTAATTATCTTAAACAAATTTTAAGAATAATTAACTTGGGCTTTAATGCCCAATAAGTTATTAGGCCCATTTTTTAATTTCGGCTCAAACAATTAATTCTAAATAAAACAATTTTAATTATGGGCTAAAATTAATTAGGCTCGTCATTTAAATGAATAACAATGTGCAAACCCTAGGATTAAAAACCCTAGGGTTGGCAGAACACTAAGGCTCGGCATGGGGCACTACAGCTGCCATGAGAGGCGGCGCATGGGCTCGAGGCAGCATGTGCAAGGCACGCGGAAGGCTAACAGTAGTGCAGGGGCGCGTGCGAGGGGCTGGCAGCAGCGCAGGGGCGCGCGCGGGGCTAGCGTACGCGGCTGGGCGAGGTGCGCAGGGGCTAGGCGCGTGGTTGGGCGAGGTACGCAGAGGCTAGCAGCGGTGCATGGGCTCGCGGCTGGGTGTAGGCTCAGGCTTCTGGGCACGAAACCCGGGGCTCGGGCCTTACAGAATTTTTCCAATAATTTGATGTAGAAAATTAAATTAAAATTTTTTCCTATGCCTCAAAATGGCTTACATTTTTCATCTATAAATTTAAGAACAATTCCTAAACCCAAAATACAATATAATTAACGACCCTTAAGAATGACCTTTAATCATACATACATCCATCTATTCACACATAACATAAGAATGCATATTATGCCCACACAGTAATTAATGTATGCAGAGATTAATGACCGCTCTGGTACCAATTGTTAGGAATGAGTTTCCTAATATGCAGCGGAATGGTGGTGGGTTGGCCCACTGTACAACAAAATTTTTGCAACATATTAAAACTACATTTAAATATGCGGATCCATTAATATACATACATTAATCATAAGCAAGAAAAGAATAGAAAACATACCTCTTGATGCCTATCAAGTGTCCTTGCTATCTTTTCGTAATTTGAACGAACTTCCAATCCAAGCTGCTCCCGGGTACTCACACCAGGATCTTCCACAACATTCTCTACACCTTAAGAAGTGTGTGGGCACTTAGAGAATAAAGGATAGTTAATTTCTGATTCTACTTGATGTACTCAACACACGAGATCAAGAGAATAGCCTGGGATTGGTTCTTTATCTTTTTCAGTGAGAGATAGAAAAGTATCGTTCTTTTCTTTTAAAGCGAATAAATTTTGTGTCTCTTATTTTATAATAAGTCTAACTTAAATAGAAAATATATAAATTTTAAAAAATAAATCTGTAACCAATTTACAATTTATCTTTAAATTAATTAATTATCTCATTAATGAAAATATAAAAAAACTAACTATTGTATTTTCCATTAATTAATTAATTAAATGAATAAAATTGAAAGTCCATCCCTACAAACTGTGTAGTACACACCACACACAATCCATGGACTGTGTGTGTCCTGTACCACCCTATATTTTAGAGATATTTAATTTTTCCATAATTATTTAATTATTTATTCAAACTACCATATCAGATAAAATCCAACAACCTGATAATTAATTCAAATTCGAATTAATTATCTTTTTAACTAATCATCAAATATAATTAATTATTTGAATAAATGTCAATCTTTTAAATTCACATCTAATTTGAATTTATCAGATTATTATCTCCCACTCAAATAAAGATATTTAATTAATTCTACCAATTAATTAAACCAATTTAAATTTTGAAATTAAATATTTAATTTATTATAAATTAAAAAATTATAATTAATTAATTATTTAATATAATTTCGAAAATAAATTTAATTATTTAATATGATTTCGAAAATTACATAATAATTAAATATTAATCAATTTTGTTAATTACAACTAATTTGTGATTAATTAATTAATCACTATTATCACATAATTTCATATTTGGCCCGAAGAACAAATTTCCTCTTAAATATGTCTTTTAACCATTTTTCCCTTTATATCAACTCTTGCCTGGAATAGTGTTGATAGAGCCGTTGTGAGGACCTATGGACCTATAATTCCAAGCTCCAATAAATGTGAGATTATTAATTAAACTTTTTAATTAAATAATCTTAATTTATTAATCTCATGATTACTCCACTATAAATATGAGACTCCACTCTTGAAATTATAGACATTTCATTTAATGAGTACTTTATAATAATAAAGCATCCATTAATATAATCATTACCTACAAATTAACCCTCTAATAATGGTTCATAATTAATCTAGAATAAAATTACCATTTCACCCTTTTAATTATATCTTGCTTCCTTAAGTACCATTGAGTTTACTAGTGAAGGTTAATTCACAACTAAATTATGAATTTGAGCTCAATAACTTTTTTAGTCCCAAAAGTCAACCCTTAAGAGAACAATTACTCAATCTCTTATGAGAAAGTATAGATTCCATATCGGTATACTATGTCCCCAGCCATTTACATTAATGAGTTCCTAAAACAAAAGTTTATAGCCTGATCATTCTGACAGACCGTAACGAGTGAATCAAAGAACTCATATAACATAAACAGAAGTTCATAGTAACTCCAGGATTAAGATCTATTTGTATCTGATCATTAGTTGATATATTTAATTAATACTTTGAAACGATTTTTAACTAAGTATTAATAAACATATCTGTTCCAGTTCTATATATTCTCTAATATATAAAGTACCTCCACTAAAGTGTCCTACTACACTAGTGATCCGGATCTAGATCACATGTATTCATAACTAGTGGATCGTACTTGCAGTAATTAATCTAAAGATTCCTTAACTTTATTTTACTGCGAACTATTCATGTTCATTTATCTCAAACACAATCCTATACGTGTTTGAGATCACATATATGAACTTAGGAATTTTTCTTATATTTACATAATATTATCACAGAATAATATAGTGCATAAAATATATGCATAAAAAATTCAATTTATTTATTTATTTCGTAAAACAATATCTACTCATATGCTTTCAGAGCACAATTCCCAACAAATGTACCTTGTGTCTATAAAGAAATCAAAGATGGTGTGGTGCTCTTTTTAGTTCTTTACATTGATGATATTCTACTGATTAGAAATTATGTAGAAACATTAACAAAAGTAAATAAATGAGTTGCTTAGAAATTCCAAATGAAGGATTTAGGAGATGCGAACTATGTGCACTGCATTATGATCCTTACGAATTGCCAGAACAATGTTTTGGAGGTGTCTCAAGCAACTTATATTGATAAGGATCTGGAACGATTCAGTATGCAAAATTCCTTGAAGGGTGACATGCCAACCCATCATGGAATTTTCCTTTCTAAAGAACAGTGTCCTAAGACACCTCAAGAATAAGAGGACATGAAATAGTATCCCTACACCTCTACAGTAGGCAATCTTATGTACACCATGTTGTGTATGAGACCTGACATTTGTTATGCAGTAGGGATCATTAGTCATTATCAATCCAATCCAGGATTGAGCTATTGGCTTGCAGTGAAAAATATTCTCAAGTATCGTAGGAAAACTAGAGAATGTATTCTTGAATATTAAGGTTATGACCTGAACCCCACTGGTGTGTGTGATTCTAATTTTCAATCAGATATAAATAATCGCAAATCGACTTCTGGATCATTGTTCACAATTGGTGGAGGAGTTATAGTCTGGTGCAGTATCAAACAAACCACCATTGCATATTCTACCATGGAAGTTGAATACATAGTGGCTTGTGAAGTGGCTAAAGAGGCTGCGTGGCTCAAAAGTTCTATACTGATCTGGAATTTGTTCCAGGCATGGATAAGACACTATTCCTATATTGTGACAATAGTAGGGCGGTAGCTATCTCAAAGGAACCAAGGAGTCAAGAGAGGGGAAAGAACATTGAGAGGAAGTAGAACTTCATTAGGGATATAGTTTACAGAGGAGATGTAGCAGTTATGAAGATAGCATCAGAACATAACTTTCCAGAACCTTTCACTAAGACTTTAGGTACTAAGTCTTTTAAGGATCATGTTAGAAACATGGGTTTGAGAGATATGGTCAAACATGGGTTAGAAACATGGGTAACGAATTAAAATATTTCAAAATAAAACAAAGTTATATGGAATCTTTGGATTAAATACTGTTAGTACGATTCACGAGTATTATGAATACATGTAAGCTAGATCCGGATTACTGATGTAGTATGACATCTTAGTGGAGGTACTTTGTATGACATGGTTATACAAGATATGAACTCGATATGTTATTAATACTTAGCTAAATATCATTTTGTTTTATAAGTATAAATTAAACATATGAATACGATGATCATATACAAATTGATCTCAAACCTAAAATTACAATGAACCCCTAAAATTACATAATATACAGATATGAAATATATACCTTTCCAAGAGAAATTGAATAATGGTACCCTTCAGGGTTAGCTTTTGGAACTGAAAGGTTATTGAGCAGAAATTCATAAATAAATTTATGAATTAAACTTCACTAGTAAAGTTAATGATTTTTAAGGAAACAAGAAATAATTAAAGAGGTAAAGCGGTGATCTTATCCCTGCTTTATTTATGAACCATTAATAGAGGATTGAATTGTATGTAATGATTGAATCAATGGACGCATTTTATCTTTAAAACGTACTCTGTAAATAAATGTCTATAATTGTAGGAATGCAGTCTCATATTTTAAGGTTATAATATTAAAGAGATTTAACTAATAATCTAATTTTTTTTTTGAGCTTGAAATTATAGGTTTGTAGGTCCCTGAGGTAACTCTATCAACACTATTCAAGAAAAGAGTTTAAAGTGAGATAATTTAGTGAAATGACATATTTGGAAGAAATTTGTTATTCAAAACAAATATTAATTGAGATTAATTAATTAATTGATTATAATTTTCAAAATGATTACTAAATAGTAATTATGATTTCTTAAATTAATAAATGATAAAAATAATTAATTTTGAATTAATTATCTTTTATTTATTTAAATAATGTGAAAAATAAAATTGATAATTCAAATTGGATTTGAATTAGTTTATAAATTTATTTAGATAATTAAAAATATTATGTGATAAGGTTTGTTATAAATTTAAGATATTTTATAATATTTGAATAAATATATTAATAAATAAATAAATTGGTTAAGACACATGCTCTGAAAATGAACACGTGTGACACGCCAGACTCTATGCTTACACTGTGATTGGCGTGTAACATGTCCCTAACCTTAGTCTGGGATATTTTTATTTATTTAATTAATTTAATAAAGAAATATGTTTAATTTTTAATTTAATTCAATTATTAAATTAATTAAAAAGAAAAGAGTTTTCTAGAATTTCCAAAAGGGGACTTAGTGATTAAGTTTTCTAAGTTTAGGATTCATATTTTTCCTAGAGAGAAAAAATAGTCCAAACCTTTTCTCTAAACTTAAAATACCAATCTCAGACCTAAATTCCAAGATCTCATGTGTTGAACACATCTTGTGGATCACTAAAAAAATCAACTTTTACTCTACGTGCCCACACACATCTTGAGGTGTAGAGAACACTTTGGAAGATTGTGGTTTGAGTGCCTGGAGATTGCTAGGATTGGATGCTCGTTGGAGATACGAAAAGATAGTAAGGAATCTCCATAGTTCATCAACATGAATAATTCATAATCTTTTCTATTTTATTGATCAATTTATGTATATAATGGATTTGTTATTCAAAGCTTGCTTTAATAGATTTTTTTAAATCTCTTGGGCCCACCACCCCATGCATTTTATTGCGCACATGGTTAACTTGTTACCAAAATTATGATGGTGGTGTTGGGTACTTGGGGAGATGGTGAGAGGCGGCAAGGGAAAGGGCAGAGGAGAAAAGGAAGTTTCAAGCGTCATTTCTTTTTGAAAGTTTAAGTTTTTATTTATTTATTTTTGTAACTTCTATTTTTATCAATTTTGTTTCTTCTCATAACATACTAAGCCCATGTTATAATCTCGGGAGGGCTTGTAGAGCCATCCGTCTAAGTCTTAAAATTGCACATTTTTATTGCCTAGATTGCTATAATTTATGCTGTAGCATTCTACGAAATTTTCCAAAACTGGGAGCCAGTGCCAATTTTCTCCGAGGGCTCAGGAACCTTACTACCCCCAAAACTACACGTTTTCACCCCAAATCAATTCCTACATGCCTCAAGAGTACCTAATATGCAAGAAATGAAAGAAACACCCATCAAACACTAAAAATGAATGAGAAAACTAGAAATTAAGTACTTGGATGTATATATATATATATTGGGATATATATTTTGTTTTTCATTTTTCATTTTTTTTCTTTCTTTCTATGGGTTGCCTCAAACATATTGCATGTATCACTAGATGTAGCATCTCGAAATTTTACTTAGCTAGATAGTGGTAGTAGTAGTAGTAGATAGTAGTAGATAGTAGTAGCTTGTAGTATTTTTAGATTTTGTGGTTATTGGTTCAAGTCGGGATTTAGTTGGAAACAAATAGAAATAGTTATGGATTTTATAAGTTTAACATATAGTTTAGAAATATTAATTATAACATAAGGTTTGATTAATATAGCTAGTCCTAGAAATATTATTTATTATAACCTAAGGTTTAGATAGAATAATTAAGAGTGTGTCACTTGTCACAAGCATGTTTATTAAGGATTTAAACATTTTGGATGAATAATTTAATAAAGAATAAATCTAGAAGCTCTAGAACATTCCAGTAGTTGTTAGGATTACGTTTTACTCAGTCAAAATTGTTTTAACAAACTTCAAATATGCTGAAAGTGTGCAAAAACGTGTTTAAAATGTCATCTTATGCCGATATATCGCAACTATACAGCCGATACATTGCCTACGGAAGATACGGAAAACACGTCGATTTCACACGAACTAAACCACGAAAGCTTGGGGCATAGGTAGGGGCGATATATCGCCTAGGTTAGGCGATATATCGGCTCTTGGAGCCATTCTTGAAATTTTGTGGATTTAAATTAGAAATAGGCCTAAACCACTTGGACTTGCTCTTGAACTTTTTTGATTGAGTTCTGGGCATCTGTTGAAACGAAAATTCAAATTTATTTTATTATTATTCATTTATTTATTCTTTTTAAAATAGGTTAGTTTCACTCCTTGAAATCTATAAATAGGACCTATTACTCAGCCATTTCATTCATTATTCAAGCATTCTTCAGAGGCTCCAAGCTACTAAATTTATTTTAGAGGGAAAACACTAGGGTTTAGGATTTAAAAGCTTTTCAATCTAAGCTTTATAAACACCTAGGAAGTAAGATAGAGTGACATTTAAGTATCGAGGTGTAGATCAATGTTCTAGTCTATCAAGGTATTCTTATCCTTATATTTATTTCATCATAGTTCTTTTATTTTCTTTCATTCAGATCCTAACTCATTATTATGGCTTTTGGTTAGGTGTTTAAGTTTCTTGAAACCTAAGGTTTTCGGTAAGTTTCTATCTTGATGGTTTAGATCTCCTTTTCTTCTCCATTTCTTTAGAACTCATGATTTTTACTGTTGGTTTTAGGAGTTTTCCAATCCCGTTCTTGTCTTCAATGTCCCAGTTTTTGGTAGGAAAATAGGTTGGATTATATGTTATGATATGTTTATATGCTATGATATGTGATGTGTTATGTATATATGTATGAATATCTTTTTAGTCGCTTAGGGATTATAGTTGCTTAGATAACAAACCCCAAGATTTTTATCATTATCGTGGTTTAGAGTTATGATTTACCCTACCTCGATTAATAGACTGAGGACCTAGATGGGTTATCATATACTACCTTGTGATCTAACCTACCTCGATTAGTAGATTGAGGACCTAGATGGTTTTATCACATGATACCGTAATGAGTTAATTTCCATTAATATTGTAGTCCTATATGATATACGTTTTTATGTTATATGTTTTATGATATAGTCTTATGATTTATGATATATATTTTTAGTAGATTTTCCTTGCTGGGCATTAGGCTCATTCCTTTTTTTTTAGAAGGTGCAGGAAAATGAGCTTGAAGGCAGGATGGATTCGTGGCAACTTGGCATGTGTATTGGGGATGGATTGATTGAATGGATTTTTGGAAGATCGAGGATGAAGTTATTTTAAGTCTTTTAATTTATGTTCTTATGTATTTCTGCAATTTGTTTTGAACAATTAATTAAAGATTATGTTTTCTTTATGTTTTTATGTATTAAACAATGGGATCACGTACCATATTTTGTATTTCGTACCGTATTTTGTATTTTTAATAAAGTTCTATTATTTCTTGAATGTATTCCAAAATAGTAGTTATGTTTAATAGTTTTTAATGGTCTGAGGTCTAGAATTAGTCAGGTCATTACAGTTGGTATCAGAGCCCATAGTTCATATTCATGAATTTCTCCTTGATACACATGCACAAGCCCCGAATCTAACCGCCAATGTAAGTGTTTATGTTATGATCTTTATGTTTATGTTAATAGCTAACATTTTAGTCATTATGTTTTCAGTTAAGAATGAATGGAGCCTTGATCTATCATGATATCCGAGCCATTAAGGCATTGAAAAGGATTAGAGAACCAAGGAATACAATAGGAGTGCTAGAAAGAATCACTCAAAGAATGATCCTATTTCACAAGGAGATAGTTCACCTTCAAACCACTAAGCAAATTATGATGAGAGCCATGGAACAATATCTCCTAGTAATTAGGCTTTTTTTTAAGGATTTTCCTTTTGTAGTTTCAAAATTAGAAGAAATATGGGAGACTATGGATGATGAAGATGATTTACTAGTAGCCATGAGATATTATTTTCTTATACTTAGGTTTGCCTGTAAGTTTGAATTTCAATTCACTGACGAACAAAAGCATAATCTATTAATGAAAATTCCCCGAGGTAGTTTCGAGGCTCATAGTAATGATGATTATGAAGAAATAGATGATGATATGTTAGATGAAGGGTCAAATGTAGAGGATCCTGATTTTTAGATTTACCCTAGTTATTTTTTTTGTTTTGTTTATTAATTTCTTTATTTATTTATTTTTGAATTTATGATTGTACTTAGTGAAATTCTTTTTCCAAATGAATAAAGTTGTTATTTTTGAATGACATGCATGAGTTTGATTTTTTTTACAATCATAATAAATTTAGAATAAATTTAATAAATAATGATTGAGTTCGATGAGGGTGGATACAAATCAATGGACCGGGCTCTGTATTGAGAGTTTAGGGGGCCATAGTAATGGGAATGATTTTACTTATCCCAGCCCTCCCTCAAGATGGTTAACTTTGGAACAAGGATGAGTTTCGAACCTGAGAATTTAGTCATATAGGATGGTTAGAAACAGACTTAGAAAATAATAAAGATGGCTTATTTTTCTAAGTATAGAAACACACCCTAATTTATAAAGATGACTTACATATTTCTTTTCATAAGAAATCATAACTGATAGGTCCGAGTTATGTTTGCTTAGACTAAGTCTTGCCTTAAAACCTATTAGGGTAAAGTTCTAACATGTTTTTCTCGACTGTTAGAACTTTGCTGAAGATGTGGCTACGTAGGTCTGCACGCAAGAATGGCAATGCCTCTAGCACCACCAACGAGACTAACGAAGCCCCTCTAGTCCGAAGAAGGGGAACGTGTGCTACTACAATTTCTGCTGCCAATAGAAATGCACCACCTCCCGTGGAAAACACTGCAGAGATTGTCCAACTACGTCAACAAGGGGAAGAACTGCTACAGAAACAACGACAACAGACTCAGCCCCAGCCTCAGCCGCAACCATAGCCTCAACCAGCGGCTCAAGCACCCCAGCAAGTAGGTCCATATGGGGATGGCCAATGGTGAACTATGCACCTTATCTAGCTCAGTAGATAGATCCAATAGAAGAGAATTTTCATAAGTAGCACACTCCAAACTTTGAAGGGACAACTGACCACTTTGAGGCTGAAGAATGGCTCAGGAATGTAGAGCCGATCCTAGAACACATGATCCTCGACAACGCAAATCGCATATCATGCGTTTCTTCTCTTCTGAAAAAGGATGATAGGATCTAGTGGGACTTAGTACAACAGACTCATGATTTTGCCACCATGACTTGAACTAGATTTATGGAGTTGTTTCAAAAAATATATTACAACTCGGCTGTCATTGCTACGAGGGTAGAAGAATTTTCCAGTCTGAAGCAGGGCAATTTGATAGTAGTCGAGTACGCTCGACAATTTGATCGACTAGCCAAGTTCGCGCCAGAGTTGGTCCCAACCGATTTCTTGAGGGTTACCAAGTTCACCTGGGGACTTAGACCCATGATTGAGCTAGGAGTCAAGCTTGCAAACCCTAGAACCACTTCTAATGCCGATGCTCTAGACACGTCTATAGAGGTGGAAAGACTCCAAGAAAATGTTAGTAAGGAGGAGGCCAGCAAGTTTGAACCCAGGCAATAGAGTCAGACTCAAAATGGTAGGAACAAAAACAACCACCAGCACAACAATAATGGCCAGAAAAGGAAGCATCTTGATAGTAAGCAGACCGACAATGACAAAAGAGCACAGAAAAATAATGGAAGTAATAGGTCGGGTTATGTAGAATACTCGCAGTGCTCCAAGTGCTTGAAAAGACATCCTGGGGAGTGTCGAGCAAACACCAAAGGTTGTTACAACTGTGGCTAGGAAGGTCATCGGAAGAAGGAATGTCCACATCTCAAACAAGAAGAAAAGAGGGAGAACAAGATGGTTCCATCCATAGTCTTTACCTTGACCCAGGGAGAAGCCGAAGCTAGTAACAAAGTTGTCAAAGGCCAGATTCCTATCCTCGATAATATATGTTCAGTATTGTATGATTCAAGAGCAACACACTTGTATATCTCGTTAAGAATGATAGAAAAATTAGACAAACCTTGTGGAAGATTTAGAACTAGGTTTATGACTAAATTTCCTTTAGGCGAAGTAGTTCTATCATCACGAATAGTATGAGGAGTGCCGATCAAAATTGAGGGCACAAAACTAGAAGGAGACCTGATAGAGTTAGAGATCAAGGACTTTGACGTAATACTGGGCATGGATTGGCTAGCAAGGCATGGTGCAACCATCGACTGTAGACGTAAGCAAGTGATGTTCGAAACTCCTGACGATCAGAAACTATGTTTTATGGGAAATGTTTTAGGACTATGGACACCGCTTATCTCATCTCTCAAAGCTCAAAAGATGATGGAGAAAGGGTGTCACACATTCTTAGCAAGCATCTGTTGGGGTTTTATGCCCTAATTAAAACCCAAATTCTTTGTAATCTCATTTTATAATCAATAAAAGAATAGAAATCATTTTTGACTTAGTCAATCACTTTGCTCACATGTTTTATTGTCATGATTATTTGTTTAATATAAACTTCTATTAAATCCCGAGCATATAGATAATCTTATTTATAGTGACGTAATCACAGTGGAATATAAATATGATTATATGTTAAAAATAAATTAGTCCTAAGATTAGTCAGTGCACTGGATTTACACTGACTTGTCAATCTACGATATGATCTACTTACACATTACAGTGTTATGTTCTTTCCAGAACATTAGCAAAGTAGATAAGATAGGATGTATTTGTTACATCGGACATGACCGATATTGATAGTTGATAAGATAAGTAAACATACCGTTATTATCTATTCTAGTCATATCATATAGTTGACCATAGGTCAATTCATTCTCAATTCTGAGTGGTTAGTATTCTAAATAATTGTATTATTTGAGTTCTTTGACTTGTTCGTTACCAGCTTACCCTACGGACTAGCCCATACTTACATCTTGGGAACTCGGTAGTATAATTGAGTGGGAGTGTTAATCATAGATATGAACATCTATAGCTTCTGATGAAGAAGTGAAACGATGGTTTCCTTTTAGTTTGGTTCAGGGTGTTAAATGATAGAGATCTCATTTCAGTAATCAAATTAGTTTACTGAAATATCATTTACAAGGAACTAAGTGTTTTAAGGATAAAATACAATGAGGGGTAAAACGGTATTTTAGTCCTATCTCATTGTAGATCGTCTATAGAGGATTGAGTGACAATTATGGTTGTAACAATGGATAATTAATAGCTTATCTATATTTTTTATAGAGCGTTCTATGAATTCAAGAGTGCAATTCCGAGTCTATAGTGGAGTCACGAGGAATTAATAAGTTAGTAAATTTATTTGTTAGATTTATGATAACTTATTGGAGCTTGATTTCATAGGTCCATGGTCCCCATTGTACCTTGGATAAAATCATCTAGATAGTCTCAATTAATTGATTTAATCATCAATTAGAATTATCAAAGTTGACCAGGTCAATTTTGGATAGTTTCACGGAGTTGTGTAATTTTGAGAAGAAAAGAGAATTTATGGCAGATTTATTAATTAAGATAAATTGGTATCTAAATTAATAAATAAATTTAAATCAAGGTTCAAATTATAAATAATTAATTTGATAAAGGATTTAAATAATTATTTAATTAATTAAATCAATAGAAAATAATACATGCCTTGATTTTAAGTCCAATGGGCTTATAATCAAATGGGAAATTTCACGGGCCCATAGCCCATGTTAATTTCGACCTAAGGCTTCAAAATGGCTATTATTTTATTGATTTTTTAATTAAATTAAATGGCCTAATTGAGTCTATAAAAGGAGTGCTTAGAGAGAAGTCAAAACAAGAAGTTTGATAAGTCACAAGTCATATTTTCTGATAGTTTTATATTCTCTCTAAACGCAAGTCCTTTTCTAAGCCACTTTGTTATTTTCTCTTCTTCTCTCTATATCTATCTCATGTGTTGAGAATTTCCCACACTAGTCTAGGTGGTTCTAAGGATACATTGGAAGATCGTGAAAAAAATAGAAGATCGATTCAGTTTCTTGGTAATACTCTTCGACAGAAAGGATACAAGAGTTAGAGAAACTGAAGGAAGGACTCTTTAATTCCGCTGCGTATACTGTAAGTATTATAATTTTTGTTTTTCTTTGAATTCAATTTTAGAAACATGTTTTAGGCTATCTCGTATTAATTTGTTTAATATTAGATATACATGAAAATAAATAAAGATCATGTATAAGCTTTTTGAAACAACTGGCCTCAGAGCCTTTGGTAATCTTTATTTTCATGCATGAACATGTTTAAAATTGGATTATATGATATGTTTGAATAATTGGATGGTTTTTCATGTTTTTATGAACATATTGATTTTATGGGAATTTTAGCAATTTTTAGGTTATTTTGTTGTGTTTTCTATGCTATTAATTTTTATATATGCTTTATTTTGTGTAAAACATGTTAAAAATTAATTAGAAAATGGTTTTGGTTGAAAAAATTGCACAAAAATTTTTTTCGAAATTTTTTGTTCTGGCTGCCATCCCCGCGCGCACACGCGCGTGCACCCCAGCCCCGCGCGCGCGCCACCAGCAGCCACAGTACTCAGGTGAAAAATACCCGATACAGGTACTGTTCATCCAGATTTATTTATTTATTTATTTTTTTGAAAAATAAATAAAATTAAAATTGTAAAAATTTATTATGTATAATCAAAACCTAAAATATCTTTTTTGTTTTATCATTTAAATTTTTTAAAATAAGATATTTTTGTTAGTAGAGATTTAAATAATTAGATATTTTCTATAAAAATTCAAATTCAAATTTAAAATTAGTCTAACAACTTAATTTTAAATCTTTTAATATATTAAAATATTTGAATTATGATATCAGATATTTAAGATATTTTCATTTAAATTCTTGATATTTTTATTAAATCTTTATTTGAAAATATAAATATTTTTTTATTCTATAGTTTTTAATATTTAAATTATTTGAAATTTAATATTGTTAGTTAGATATTTTTATGGATATTTGAATTTGTTTAACTATTTGAGATATTTTAGGCTTGTTATAACTATTTGTATTTTATTATTTTTTAAATGGTTAAAATATTAGATAATAGTTGTAACAACACAAGATATTTTTGGAAAATAGTTTAGATATTGATTTACAAATTTAAAATTGGTTAAATTTTGAAAAATATCATGTTTTTCAGCCAATTAATAAAATATTTTTTTAATAAATGGGATTTAAATTAACTTTGGTTAATTGTTGATAAATCCTATTTAAATTAAATTAATATATATATATATATTTTCAAATTAACCTAAAACCAAGTTGATTGTTGATAAATGAAATTTAAATTAACTATTGTTAATTGTTGATAAGTTTCATTTAAATTGACTTATTTTTTGTAAAAATTTAATTAATTTGAATTTTTTTTTGATAAATTCTAGATAATTAATTGTGGTATTTTTGCAAATGAAATAAATTGTGGTATTTTTGCATAAATTCATAGAATTGCTCATATAGTAACATGATTAGGCCCATCCAATTATAACATGTCTGTTTGCACTATATGTGGTATTTTTGCAATTGGGCTTAGATGCATATAGTGGCCCATATGTTTGTTAGATATATGGTATTTTGCCAAATAAAATATTCATAAAATGATAGGTTTTATTTGGGCCCATTAGAAAACGTAAAGTTTAAATTCCTCTCTTGTGGGTGATTCCACTTGTGAAGGCCCATTTGCTTTGCATGACTATAGTGAGCCTAATCAATTAAAAATAATTAATAAAACGAAGGTTTAAATTCCTGTCTTTTGGACCTTGTATGGAAGATAGGGGGCCTTTGTAGTGGGAACGACATATTGGACCCAGCCCTCCTCCATACAAGCCCAATTGTTAAGGCCCATTTACCTGAGTTGGACTTAATTGTATAGGTTCATTATATTAGTTAAACCTAAATATTGATTAGCAACAAATTAATTCTAAATTAATTGAATTTGTTTCATTGTGACACTTTAGAATTAATAAGAACTTATAGGACTTTGGTTTTAAAAATTTTAATCTGTTTAATTTTTTTTGGAAAACCATAGTCATTAATTTTCTAAAAATAAATAATAAAAATACTAATTTTAATTTTATAATGAGCTTATTTTAAGAATTTTATTCGATCTCCACCGTTGGTTTAACATAGTCAATAGCTTAATGGGGCCTCGAGGCGCTTTGATTCGTCCCCCTACGGAAGGTGTTCATTAGTTATTTTGACAAGGTTAGATTTCGAAAGATAGATAATTATAGGTCAAATTCTACTAGACTCACCCCTACGGTGACTACTAGGACTAAATCTATGATTATTGAAACCGTGGGTCTAGCTCATAAAATAAGAGATTTTGTTTTCTTATTTTGATCGAATAGTAGGTTGTTAATAATGGTGTCCATTATTAAATGAGTTTACAACTCTATTTAACTAGTGGTATTTTTGACTCTTGCCAACCGGGACAAGGATATCATAGATTAGTTAAAAACCTAAAGAAATAGAGATATGATTGTTTTTGGTATTTTTTCTCATATCTTACATATTTTTGGTATATGTTGTGCTATTTCTTGAAATTTGTGTGAATAGAAGTTTTATTGAGCAAATGTGATTGATTTCTATTGTAGTTTTAAGTTAAGTAGTGTCTACTCCCATCCTTTCTCAACTTTCGATGGAGAAACTCACCGGAGAAAACTTCCATAATTGGAAGCAGAATATCAACATAAAGTTGATTGGTGACAACTCCGAGTTCGTCATGATTGAGGAATCCCCAGAACGAGCATCGTCTTCGCACGTTCTTGATGGTACCGTAAATGCTTGGATAGCACCGTCTCTGCACGTTCGTGATGACACCGTAAATTCTCGGATGGCACCGTGTCTGCACGTTCATGCTCAACTCAACTATGGTCTGACGCAGCTCATGAACGAGCTTCAGATTATTGAACCTGTCATGGGTGGACCTAGTAAAGGAGGTGAAAATAAGACTACTGATGTTGCTGCACATCTAGCTAAGGCTGAAGCTAACCAAGCTTCATCTTCAAAAGCTGGAAACAAGAGGAAAGGTGGGCAAAACAATAACCCCAAGCCTGCAAAAGCTGCAAAGGCGAGTGCACAACCAAGTGCACAGACGCCTAAGGGGAAAAACAAGAAAAACAAGAAAGGTAAAGGTAAATGTTTTCACTGCAAAGAAAAGGGGCATTGGAAACAAGATTGCCCCAAGTTTCTAGCAGATAAAAACAAAGGTAATGATTATAGTTCATTTATCTTAGAAACATGTGTTTTAGAGAATGATAACTCTGTTTGGATTATTGATTCTGGATCTACTAACCATGTTTGTAACTCTTTACAACTTCTTGAATCGTGGGAGGAAGTGAACGAAGGCGACTTAAAGCTTAGAGTTGGGAACGGAGCGTTCATTACGGTCCAAGCTAGAGGAAGAGCTCGTCTGAAGTTCGGAAATAAATTTTTAATTTTAAAAGATGTATTTTTTATTCCGGATTTTAGTAGAAATTTAATTTCAGTTTCCATGTTGCAATTAGAACGATTTGTTATGACTTTCACAAGTTTTAATATATCTATTTCTTTCAATGGATCACAATTGTGTATTGCATGTTTGGAAAACGGGCTTTATATTCTGCGACCTAACGAACCCCTCGCTCTTAACAATGATTTATTCAAAGTAGCTAAACCTAGGACCAATAAACGTCAAAAGACCGGTAACAAAAATATGATGTATTTATGGCACTTGAGACTAGGTCACATTGGCTATGATAGGATTCAAAGACTTACAAAGGACGGACCTTTGAGGGAACTCACCTTAGGTGAATTACCTATCTGTGAATCTTGTCTAGAAGGCAAACTGACCAAGCGTCCATTCTCTGCAAAGGGTGATAGGGCCAAAGAACCACTTGGTCTTATGCATTCAGATGTTTATGGACCTTTGAATGTACAAGCCAGGGGTGGTTTTGAGTATTTTGTCACTTTCATTGACGATTACTCTAGATACTCATATCTTTACCTAATGCATAGGAACTCAGAAACATTTTCAAAGTTTCAAGAATTCCTAGCAATGGCTCAGAACCAATTAGGTAAAAGGTTAAAGATCTTGCGATCTGATAGGGGTGGAGAATATTTGGATATGCAGTTCCAAGATCATTTAACTGAACTTGGAATTTTATCACAACTTACTACCCCAGGTACTCCGCAACAAAATGGTGTAGCGAAACGCCGAAACAGAACTTTATTGGAAATGGTTAGATGCATGCTTAGTTACTCAACTCTACCAACTTCGTTCTGGGGACATGCAATTGAAACCGCAAATGACATTCTCAATGTTGTGCCATCAAAATCAATCCCCAAAACACCTTTAGAACGCTGGAATGGTCGTGAACCTAGATGACGCCATTATAGAATCTGGGGGTGTCCCGCTCATGTCCTGAGGAAAAAGGAGGGAAAGCTAGAACCGCGAACTGAAGTTTGCATGTTTGTTAGCTATCCTAAAGGTACTCGGGGTGGACTTTTCTACAGTCTTTCAGAAAAGAAAGTGTTTACTTCTACAAATGCTACTTTTCTGGAAAATGACTATGTCCAGAACTTTAAACCTCGCAGCAAAGTAGTTTTAGAGGAGATGGTTAAAGAATTGACTCCAACCAATGTTCCATCGTCATCAACACGTGTTGATGATGAAATTCCCAATCTTCATGTACAACCGACGCAAGTCGATTTAAATGAAGAAAGTACCACTGTTCCTGAGCAAATAGTCATGGAGCCTCGTCGTAGTGGGAGGGTTTCTAGAAACCCAGTTCGCTATGGTTTGGATGGTGAAACCAATATGGTTGTTGGTGACACTAGTGATGATGATCCATTGTCTTTCAAACAGGCAATGGCTAGCCCTGAAAAGGAACTATGGCTCGAAGCCATGAAACAGGAAATGGAGTCTATGTACTCAAATTCCGTCTGGGATCTTGTGGAAGCACCTAGTGACTTTAGGGCCATTGGGTGCAAGTGAATCTACAAGAAGAAACGAGGTGTTGATGGAAATATCGAGACTTATAAAGCTCGATTAATGGAAAAGGGTTATACCCAAAGAGAAGGCGTGGACTATGAGGAAACTTTTAGTCCGGTAGCCATGCTCAAATCCATTCGCATCCTCTTATCCATAGCAGCCGCTCTCGACTATGAGATTTGGCAAATGGACGTCAAGACGGCTTTTCTTAATGGAAAGCTTGACGAGGTCATTTATATGGATCAACCAGAAGGATTTAAAGTATCTGGACAAGAAGGAAAAGTTTGTAAGTTAAATAGGTCCATCTATGGACTTAAGCAAGCTTCTCGTTCCTGGAATCTTAGGTTTGATGAAATAATCAAAACCTATGGTTTTGAACAAAATATTGATGAGCCCTGTGTTTACCAACTGAAGGCAAATCAAATAGTGGTATTCTTGGTTCTTTATGTAGATGATATCTTACTCATTGGAAACAATGTTAAGAAATTATCAGATGTGAAGAATTGGCTGAGCACTCAATTCCAGATGAAGGATTTGGGTGAAGCAAGTTATGTTCTAGGTATCCAGATCATCAGGGATAGAAAGAACAAACTTTAGCTCTATCTCAAGCAGCTTACATTGATAAAGTGCTTGAACGTTTCTCAATGACAAATTCCAAGAAAGGGCGTCTACCGTCCCGCCATGGAATTCATCTTTCAAAGAAGCAGTCTCCCCAGACTTCTGAAGAGGAAGATGCAATGAGAAAAGTTCCTTACGCATCTGCAGTTGGAAGTCTAATGTATGCCATGTTGTGTACTAGACCAGATATCTGCTATGCAGTGGGAGTAGTGAGCAGGTATCAGTCAAACCCAGGACCGGAACATTGGATAGCAGTTAAGCATATCCTGAAGTATTTGAGACGGACTAGGGATTATATGTTAGTCTACAAGGGTGGTGTTCTAAACCCTGTAGGCTACACCGATTCAGATTTTCAGACTGATGTCGATGATAGAAAGTGTACTTCTGGAATGGTGTTTACTCTTGGAGGTGGAGCTGTGATTTGGAGAAGCGTAAAGTAGTCTGCAATCTCAGATTCCACCATGGAGGCTGAGTACATAGCTGCATCAGAAGCAGCTAAGGAAATAGTCTGGCTAAAGAAGTTCTATTCGGATCTTGGAGTTATTCCAGAAATGGATAAACCGCTTGTGTTGTTTTGTGACAATACAGGAGCGATAGCCAACTCGAAAGAACCTCGAAGTCACAAGAGGAGTAAGCATATAGAAAGGAAGTATCACATTATTCGAGAATATGTGGCCAGGGGAGATGTGAAGGTTATGAAGATTGCAACTGAAGACAATCTTGCGAATCCGTTTACAAAGACACTACCAGAAGCTACATTTGATAAGCATATCAAGGAGATGGGATTAGTATAGAATTAAGGCATTAGTTTCAATTAGTGAAAGTGGGAGTTTTTTGGGGTTTTATGCCCTAATTAAAACCCAAATTCTTTGTAATCTCATTTTATTATCAATAAAAGAATAGAAATTATTTTTGACTTGGTCAATCACTTTGCTCACATGTTTTATTGTCATGATTATTTGTTTAATATAAACTTCTATTAAATCCCGAGCATATAACTAATCTTATTTATAGTGACGTAATCACAGTGGAATATAAATATGATTATATGTTAAAAATAAGTTAGTCCTAAGATTAGTCAGTGCACTGGATTTACACTGACTTGCCAATCTACGATATGATCTACTTACACATTACAGTGTTATGTTCTTTCCAGAACATTAGCAAAGTAGATAAGATCGGATGTATTTGTTACATCGGACATGACCGATATTGACAGTTGATAAGATAAGTAAACATACCGTTATTATCTATTCTAGTCATATCATATAGTTGACCATAGGTCAATTCATTCTCAATTCTGAGTGGTTAGTATTCTAACTAATTGTATTATTTGAGTTCTTTGACTTGTTCGTTACCAGCTTACCCTACGGACTAGCCCATACTTACATCTTGGGAACTCGGTAGTATAACTGAGTGGGAGTGTTAATCATAGATATGAACATCTATAGCTTCTGATGAAGAAGTGAAGCGATGGTTTCCTTTTAGTTTGGTTCAAGGTGTTAAATGATAGAGATCTCATTTCAGTAATTAAATTAGTTTACTAAAATATCATTTACAAGGAACTAAGTGTTTTAAGGATAAAATACAATGAGGGGTAAAACGGTATTTTAGTCCTATCTCATTGTAGATTGTCTATAGAAGATTGAGTGACAATTATGGTTGTAACAATGGATAATTAATAGCGTATCTATATTTGTTATAAAGCGTTCTATGAATTCAAGAGTGCAATTCCAAGTCTATAGTGGAGTCACGAGGAATTAATAAGTTAGTAAATTTATTTGTTAGATTTATGATAACTTATTGGAGCTTGATTTCATAGGTCCATGGTCCCCATTGTACCTTGGATAAAATCATCTAGATAGTCTCAATTAATTGATTTAATCATCAATTAGAATTATCAAAGTTGACCAGGTCAATTTTGGATAGTTTCACAGAGTTGTGTAATTTTGAGAAGAAAAGAGAATTTATGGCAGATTTATTAATTAAGATAAATTGGTATTTAAATTAATAAATAAATTTAAATCAAGGTTCAAATTATAAATAATTAATTTGATAAAGGATTTAAATAATTATTTAATTAATTAAATCAATAGAAAACAATACATGCCTTGATTTTAAGTCCAATGGGCTTATAATCAAATAGGAAATTTCACGGGCCTATAGCCCATGATAATTTCGACCTAAGGCTTCAAAATGGCTATTATTTTATTGATTTTTTAATTAAATTAAATGGCATAATTGAGTCTATAAAAGGAGTGCTTAGAGAGAAGTCAAAACAAGAAGTTTGATAAGTCACAAGTCAGATTTTCTGATAGTTTTATATTCTCTCTAAACACAAGTCCTTTTCTAAGCCACTTTGTTATTTTCTCTTCTTCTCTCTATATCAATCTCATGTGTTGAGAATTGCCCACACTAGTCTAGGTGGTTCTAAGGATACATTGGAAGATCGTGAAGAAAATAGAAGATCGGTTCAGTTTCCTTGTAATACTCTGCGACAGAAAGGATACAAGAGTTAGAGAAACTGAAGGAAGGACTCTTTAATTCCTCTGCGTATACTGTAAGTATTATAATTTTTGTTTTTCTTTGAATTCAATTTTAGAAACATGTTTTAGGCTATCTCGTATTAATTTGTTTAATATTAGATATACATGAAAATAAATAAAGATCTTGTATAAGCTTTTTCCAACAGCATCATGAATATGGCACAAGAAACACCATTAAAGGTTGGATACGTCCGCGTTATAAAGGAATTTCTAGAGAAATTTCCTGACGACTTACCATGGTTACCGCTTACTCGGGAAATTGACTTCATAATCAAACTAGTACCAGGAACCGAGCCTGTCTCCAAGGCACCATACCGGATGGCACCTACGGAACTCGAGGAGTTGAAAATGCAATTGCAAGAACTTTTAGACTTGGGTTTCATCAGACCAAGCCATTCGACATGGGGAGCATCGGTTCTATTTTTGAAGAAGAATGATGGAAGCATGCAGATGAGTATAGATTACCACGAGCTGAACAAGGTGACAATTAAGAATAAGTATCCGCTACCTTGGATTGACGACTTATTTGATCAACTTCAAGGAGCGACCGTGTTTTCTAAGATTGATCTATAGTCCGGTTATCACCAGCTCAAGGTACGGGAAGAAGATATACCAAAGACAACTTTTTGAACTTGATATGGACATTATGAGTTTCTAGTTATGTCTTTTGGTCTTACCAATGCTCCAGCTGCATTAATGGATTTAATGAATCAGGTCTTCAAGGATTACTTGGATAAATTCATCGTAGTGTTCATTGACGATATTTTGGTGTACTCCAAGGATGAATTCGAGCACAAGGAACATTTAAGATTGACTATGCTGCGACTGAAGGAGAATCAACTTTACGCCAAGTTCAAGAAATGCGAATTTTGTCTTTCGCAAGTAGCGTTCCTCAGCCATATATTATCCAAAGATGGAGTTGCAGTAGATCAAGCTAAGAAAGAGGTTGTGAAGGATTTTCCAAGACCTAAGAATGCGTCAGAAGTTAGAAGTTTTCTCAGGCTACCAGGCTATTATCAGAGATTTGTAGAAGGCTTTTCTAACATAGACACTCTGCTTACAAACCTGACCCAGAAACAACAAAAGTTCAACTGGACAGATAGATGTGAGGAGAGCTTCCAGTTGCTCAAGGATAAATTATGCTCAGCACGAGTACTTTGTGTACCGACCCCAAATGACAAGTTTGTAGTATAATGTGATGCATCGAAGCAAGGTTTGGGTTGTGTGCTGATGAAGGAATACGAGCAACGCTATCCAACATACGATATGGAGTTGGCAACCATGGTCTTTGCATTGAAAATCTGGAGCCACTATCTTTATGGAGAATAGTGTGAGATTTATACGGACCACAAGAGCTTAAAGTATTTCTTCACACAAAAAGAGCTCAACATGAGACAATGCAGGTGGTTAGAACTAGAAAAATATTATGACTATAAAATCCTTTACCACCGAGGAAAAGTGAATGTAGTTGCAGATGCATTAAGCCGAAAGAGTTACGAAAATCTGGCAACATTTTCCAGAATAGAAAATCCACTTCAGCAAGAGCTGATTAATGCCATAATAGAACTAGTCGTTGGTCAACTGGCTAACTTGTCCATCTAGTCAAGTCTATTTGAAGATATAAGGATCAGGCAAGTGCATGATGACACGTTAGTATCGCATATGGCTGTAGTCAAAGAAGGCAAGACTACAGATTTCTCTATATCAGGACAAGGGTTCTTGAGATATAAAGGACGGGTGTGCGTGCCGAATGATTATGGAATTAAGATGAAGATTTTAGAAGAGGCACACGCTACCTCATACTCGGTTCACCCGGGGTCAACCAAGATATCTTGTGACCTTAAGGCACTATACTGGTGGCCAAGAATGAAGAAAGATGTAGTAGAGTATGTGTCCAAATGCCTTATATGCCAGCAAGTAAAAGTGGACATTAGCGACCTGCAAGCTTATTGCAACCGCATAGTATTTCAGAATGGAAGTGGGACGATATAGCCATGGAGTTTGTGACATGATTGCCATGAATAAATAAGCAGCATGACTCGGCTTGGGTTGTGGTAGATAGACTCACCAAATCAGCTCACTTCCTGCCTGTCAAGACTATGTACACTGCTGACCAGTACGCAGACATTTATGTTCAAGAAATAGTACGACTGCATGGAATCCCTAAGACCATAGTATTCGATAGAGGATCGGTGTTTACATCGAGATTTTGGGGAAGCTTGTAGCAATCCATGGGTACCAAGCTAAGTCTTAGCACGACATTTCATCCTCAGACTGACAGTCAGTCTGAGCGTACCATACAAATTTTAGAAGATATGTTGCACGATTGTGTACTGGACTTCGGAGGATTGTGGAGTAAGTATTTCCCACTTATATAAATCACCTACAGTAATAGCTACCAAGCAATGATCAGTATGGCACCCTATGAATTACTTTATGGAAGGAAGTGTCGATCGCCATTACATTGGGATGAGGTAGGAGAAAGAAAACTTCTTGGACCCGAAGCTATTAGAGAGTCTCAGGATGCAGTGGTGCTGATTATAAAGCATATGCATGCTGCTCAGAGTCGACAGAAGAGTTATGCGGATGCCAAGTGGCGAGATGTGGAAGTCAAAGTCGAAGATCAAGTGTTCTTAAAGATATCTCCTATGAAAGGAGTGAAGCGGTTTGGGATGAAAAGCAAACTTAGTCCGCAGTTTATAGGTCCTTTTGAGATATTGGACAAGGTGGGAATAGTTGCATATAGATTAGCCCTACAGCCAGCTCTAATAGACAGCCACAATGTGTTTCACATCTTGATGCTGCGTAGATATGTGTTAGACCCATCTCACGTCCTCAAGTACGATACGATAGCTCTCCAGAAAGACCAGAGTTACGAGGAACGATTGGTTAGTATCCTAGATAAGGGGATGAAGGACTTACGGTGTAAGATTATTATGATAGTGAAGGTCCTATGGAGTAATAGTTTCGAACGGGAGGCAATGTGGGAGTTGGACGAAGACATCCCAGCAGGGTATCCGGAATTGTTTGGTAAGTGAATTTTGGGGATGAAATTCTTTTAAGTAGGGGAGAATAGTAGCGTCTCAGAATTTTACTTTGCTAGATAGTAGTAGTAGTAGTAGTAGTAGTAGTAGTAGTAGTAGTAGTAGTAGTAGTAGTGGTAGTATTAGATAGTTGTATCTTGTAGTATTTTAGTTGTCGTGGTTATTGGTTCAAGCCGGGATTTAGTTGGAAACTCATAGAAATAGTTATGGATTTTATAAGTTTAACCTATAGTTTAGAAATATTAATTATAACATAAGGTTTGATTAATATAGCTGGTCCAAGAAATATTATTTATTATAACCTAAGGTTTAGAAAGAATAATTAAGAGCATGACACTTGTCACAAGCATGTTTATTAAGGATTTAAGCATTTTGGATGAATAATTTAATAAAGGATAAATCTAAAAGCTCTAGAACCTTCCAACAGCTGTTAGGATTACGTTTTACTCTGCCAAAGTTATTTTAACAAACTTCAAATATGCTGAAAGTGTGGCAAAACGTGTTTATAATAAAATCGTATGCCGATATATCGCAGCTATAACACCGATACATTGCCTACGAAAGATACGGAAAACACGTCGATTTCGCATAAACGAAAGCACGAAATCTCGGGGCATAGGTAGGGGCGATATATCTCCTAGGGTAGGCGATATATCGGCTCTTGGAACCATTTTTGAAACTTTGTGGATTTAAATTAGAAACAGCCCTCAACCAGTTGGACTTGCTCTTGAACGTTTTTGACCGAGTTCTGGGCATCTGTTGAAACGAAAATTCAAATTTATTCAATTATTATTCATTTATTTATTCTTTTTAAAGGGGGTTAGTTTCACTCCTTGAACTCTATATATAGGACCTAGTACTCAGCCATTTCATTCATTATTGAAGCATTCTTTAGAGGCTCCAAGCTGCTAAGTTTATTCTAGAGAGAAAACACTAGGGTTTGGGATTTAAAATCTTTTCAATATAAGCTTTATAAAAGTAAGATAGAGTGACATTTCGGTATCGAGGTGTAGATCGATGTTCTAGTCTATCAAGGTATTCTTATCCTCAGATTTAGTTCATCATAGTTCTTTTATTTTCTTTCATTCAGAGCCTAACTCATTATTATGGTTGTTGGTTAGGTGTTTAAATTTCTTGAAACTTAAGGTTTTTCGGTAAGTCTCAATCTTGATGGTTTATATCTCCTTTTCATCTCCATTTCTTTAGAACTCATGATATTTACTGTTGGTTTTAGGAGTTTTCAAATCCTGTTCTTGTCTCCAATATCCTAGTTTTTGGTAAGGAAAATAAGTTAGATTATATGTTATGATATCTTTATATGCTATGATATGTTATGTGCTATGTATATATGTATGAATATGATTTTAGTCGCTTAGGGCTTATAGATGCTTAGATAGCAAACCCCAAGATTTTTATCATTATCGTGGTATAGAGTTATGATTTACCCTACCTCGATTAGTAGACTGAGGACCTAGATGGGTTATCATATACTACCTTGTGATCTAACCTACCTCGATTAGTAGACTGAGGACCTAGATGGTTTTATCACATGATACGATAATGAGTTAATGGCCATTAGTATTGTAGTCCTATATGATATACATTTTTACGTTATATGTTTTATGATATAGTCTTATGATTTATGATATATGTTTTTAGTAGATTTTCCTTGCTAGGCATTAGGCTCATTCCTTTTATTTTAGATGGTGCAGGAAAATGAGCTTGGAAGACATGATGGATTCGTGGTATCTTGGCATGTGTATTGGGGATGGATTGATTGAATGGACTGCTGGAAGATCGAGGATGAAGTTATTTTAAGTCTTTTAATTTATGTTCTTATGTATTTCCGCAATTAGTTTTGAACAATTAATTAAATATTATGTTTTCTTTATGTTTTTATGTATTAAACAATGGGATTCCGTACCATATTTTGTATTCTGTACCGTATTTTGGATTTTTAATAAAGTGCTATTATTTCTTGAATGTATTAAAAAATAGTAGTTATGTTTAGTAGTTTTTAATGGTCTAAGGTCTAGAATTAGTTGGGTCATTACACTAGACAACCCAAAACCAACTCCTTCATGGGTCTTCCAAAGTGATATAGGTATTCTTTCAGTTGACCTCTCCTCCCCAATAATTCTTCAATCTTTGCCCATTCAATTTAAACTCCTTACCGAGTTGATGTTCTCAAACATCAACAACTTCGAAGGGATAAACTTTAATCATAGGTGAATGCGCCTCACCACCTAGACTTCAACTTCCCTGGAAACAATTTCAAATGAGAGTTAATAAGCAAAACTCGCAGCCCCTCTTGTAATGCCACCTCTTGTAATTCCACCTCTTGGTTTTCTATTTATAATGCTTAGCATTTTCCTAGGAGAACAACCTCATCTCCTCAAGCTCATTCAATTGCAACATTCCAGCTTCTCCAATAGCTTGGAGATCCATACTAAGCTTCTTGGTTGCCCAGTTTTCCCAATGCTCTAACTCCACAGGCAAGTGAAAAGCTTTCCCAAAGACCAAACGATAAGGAGACATTCCCAAAGATGTTTTGAAGGCTGTTCTATATGCCCATAGAGCATCATCCAACCTTTGTGACCAATCCTTTCTATTAGGATTCACAACCTTCTCTATGTAATATCCACCTTTTCCGTTTCATGGGTATTTTGGTAGTTTTGGCATGTGAGGGAAATTTTCTAATTAAATACTCTTTAGGGGCATTTTTGTAATTTTGTGAAATTACGTATTATGTGATTATATGAATATGTTTATCTGATATTAACATCTATGAAAGATATTTTATGCTAGAAAATACCGAGGTTGCTTGTATTATGAGTAAAAGTGACAAATCACAGTTTCCTTCAAGTGCGACAGGCTTTATTGTCAATAGTTCATAATGAAATAAAAATAAATTATGGGGAAGAAGTTAATTGTGGATTATGAAAACTAATAGTTTAGTGGAGAATTACAAAAAAAGGTTTATTGAAATTGTTGGAATAGCATAGATCAAGGGTAGGATGGTAATTTGGCGATAGTGAGTCATTATAAATAGAAAGTGAGAGACTAGGGTTAGGGTAGACTCACAATTTGAATTTGTTGGCTGCTCTACACATGATCAAAGGAGAGAACTCTCTCTCTCTCTCTAGACAAGGGTTCAAGATCTAAAGAAGAAGGTGATGAAGGATCTCTTCAAATGCGTATGGATCACTATGAACTTGTGTGGGGGCTCAAATAGGATGCTTTGGGAGGAGAGTTTCATGGCATAGGTTTCTCTACATAATCTTGGTAAGAAATTTTCACACTTTTTACGTTTCTTTGAATGTTCTTGAAGGTTTGGGTTATGATAATGGTGGTTTTAACTATAAAGCATGATAAGTTGGGATGATTGGTTTTATATGCATGTTAGAGTCTAGGATATTGTTTAATAATTGTTAGAAACTTGTTAGGAATGAATTAATAAATAAACAAGGTCTAGTTTTGTGATATATGTTCATAGCTTAGGAAAGAAGAAGTTTTGTTGTAAGAGATTGTAAGAGTTATGGAGTTAGGCACTCCCAAGAATTTTTGGAATTATATGTTAAGATTTATGCCCTAAAGGAATGTAAAGACATTTTATTTATTTAAATAAAAGTAAAATTTTATTATATTTGAATATTATAATTATTGTTTGAATAATTTATATAAATATCAAGAAAATTTCATACTCACTTATGAGGATCTGACCTTGTATTAGTACGAGAGAATATAGATCATACACAATGAATAAAATAGTCAGTAACATATTAAAGTAAGGAATCTTTAATGAATGGTTACTAATACGGTTTACTAAGCATAAGGGATGCAAGTAAACTAGATTTAGATTATTGATGTGGATAGACATCTTGGTAAAGGTATTCTACATATTAGAGATTATATATGACATGACCGATATGAATTTAAATATCTTTATAAACTTATCGTTTGTCATAAAGATTTAATTCTTACCATAATAGATGATCATTTATTGATCAGTCTAAATATTGAGTGGACATAAACTCTTGTTTGTACTTATTGAATCTTTTGATTCACTCGTTAAGGTTTCTTAGTATTATGAGGCTAGTGACTTTTGTTTTGGAGATTCAATATCATGTATCGCTGGGAACATGATTTACAATAATGGAATCCAAACTTTTCTAACGGATCGAATATTGGTTCCCTTAAGGGTTAATTATGAAAATGAATAATTATTGAGCTCAAATCTATAATTTGATTATAGATTAATTATTCACTCGTGAATTAATGCTACTTAAGGAACAACAAGTATTTAGAAGGGTAAAATTATAATTTTGACTAGCTCTAATTAACGGACCAATAATTGGATGAGAGAACTACATTTATAGATTATATTGATGGACTACAAAGAAAATTATGTAAATATAATTCTTTAAATACTTAGAGTACAATTCCATATTTATAGTGGAGTAATTGTAGAATTAATAAATAGGCTTATTAGATTAAAGAGTTTGATTAATAATGTAGTTTATCCGAGATTTGTATTATTTGTTCATGGTCCCCAGGTCACCTTTGTCCTACACGGTCAAGGGTAAGGATGTCATAAGAATGATTTGTAGAGGGAAGGAATAAATTGCAAAGGAATTAATATTTCAAGGCAAGAAAATAATTATGTGATAATTATGGGCAATTGATTAATTGCGAATAAATTTATATGTTAAAATAAATATTAATCTTGTTTGGATTAATCTAGAGAGAGATTAATAATTATCTTATTATAAGATATTTATTTATTTTATTAAAATTGATATTTTGAGATAGAGTTAAGTTTGAATTAACTCATATCTATTTTGGGATAAATATATTATCTTAAATATTAATTAATTAAACAAATGAGAAAATTAGGGAGAGTCATTAAGTGGCTCATGCCACTCACTGTATTGCACAGTGAGTGGCGCCTACCAGAGATATTTTCTATCCCTATGATTTGAATTTTGAATTTCAAATTAATTTTTTAATTATTATTTTAAATATGATTTAAATTAAATAATTAAAATAGATGTAACTGATTAGTTTTATTTAAATAAATTAAAGATGAATTAAATTAGTTAATTATCTTTATATAAACCATAAAAGAAGCGAGTCTTTTAAAAAGAAATATAAGTTTAAGAAATTATTTTTTTAACTATCACACTCTCTCAAGAAAGAAATGATAGAATTTCCTTAACCTGAAATTCTAGAATTTTCTATTGCCTCTCTCTTCTCGAACCTCTCTAGATCTCATGTGTTGAGTTAATCTAGAGAGTTCTAAATCAACCTATGAATTCTACATGCCCACACACGCCCATGTGTGTTTGAGGATTGGCTTGGAAGGCTAAGGTGTGAGCTTTCAGAAAGGATTGGAAGATCGTTGATTTTAAGAAAAGATTCAAGGACACTTGATAGGCTACGAAAGGTAATCTTTATTCCTTTATGTGTTATTTAATATATCTATATATGTATGCTCCTGGCTGGTATTAATAATATTTTAAAAGATCCTATTCCGTTGTGTATTCATATTTTTCTAATTTAATACCAACATTTTATTCATCTCTAATAATTTTCTAACGATATAGAGAGATTCAAGACGAGAAAAATGCAAAAAGAATAGTTCAAATCACATTTAAATTGAGAAAGTTATGGTTGTTTGAAGAAGAATCGCGATCTGTGATTTTTTCGTCGAGCGCGACCGATCCCATGGGGTAGCGCAACCGCGCTACATGCCCAGAAAACATATTTTTTTTCCCTCATTTTTATGGTTTTAGTTGGGTCTATGATGGTATAGTTTAATGGTTTTCTGTTTGGGGATTTTAGGACTTTCTTAAGGACAGTTTAAATACGATTAGGTCTTAGGAAGTGTAAGATTTGGTTCATGACCTTTGGTTAAGTTATGAGTCTCTAAAAGATATATGTTGTATGTTTTGGATTTAGGACTTGACAAGGAACTTGTACGGAGGTGATTACGTCGCTGCTGGACCTGAGATAAGAAGAGTGGTTACTGTAACTGTAACGACCCAAAATTGCTAATAGGGCTTAGTGCCATGATTAGCGTGCCGGGAGGGCATAATTGGATATATGTATGTTTAATTAGTTAAATGCATGACTATGTGGCATGCATGATTAATATGATTATATGAATATATTATATGCATGTTTATGAGTATTAGATATGCATGTGGACCCTTTATAGCATATAAGGGCATATTTGTAATTTTGGTCCGCTAAGGGCATAAATGTGATTTTATGTAATATATGGTTGAGACCACATTAGTATGCGGATATATTTTTAGTATATGGCTCGAGACGGTCCTAGTGAGCGGATTACTGAAATAGTCACAACGGGGTTTAATACCTATTTTGGGAATTTAGAAAATATTTTGGGGTTTATTGGGTAAAGAATAAATATTTAGCATTTAATTAGACGTGACCGGATTAATTGGTAAATTTTAGGAACACTTGAGGAATTAGCAGGAACTAAGGAAAAGACTATTTTACCCCTAGAATAAACTAAAGGACTAAGTGACCCAAGGGGTGGGGTAGTTTAGTCATTTTGAGTTCAAGATTAACTCAGTGGGGGTAAGTTTGGACTTAGCCTGAAACCACCCAAGAATTCTAAATTCTCAGCTCGTTCTCACTTCGCTACGCGTGCTCTCTCTCTCTTTCGCCATCTCTCTCATTGTGCTTTGAAGCTAGAAGAAGGAAAAAACTCAGGAAGTGGGGCTGGGATTTCAGCTGTGGAAACCCAGGGGGATCAAGCTAGGATCATCCAAAGATATCTCTGAGGAATTAGGCTGCAACTTGAGGTAAGAATTCATGCTAGTATCTCTAATTCTATTGAAAATATGTTACACATAGAGTTTGCATGAGTTTTAGTTTGTTAGCTGGATTTGAATGTTTGATGGTGCAAGAAAATGGTTGTAGGTTTGTTGAGATGGTTGGGGTATAAGGATAGGGATTGTGGGCTTGAATTTGATTTTGGATGCTAGTTTGAGATGGAAATTTGCGGTTGGACTCGTGGAAAATTCTCAGAGAAATTGATTTTTCTAGGTTTAGGGGCCTCGGGTTGCGGCTCTGTTCTTCAGGCATCGCGGCCCGCATGAATTTTGGAGGTTGGGAGCCTCTGTTCGCCAGGCACGCTGCGAATCAGGGGAGAGCAATTCACGACCCGTGTTCCCCATCAGGGGGGGAATGAGCCTCTGTCTAAGGGGCAAGTCATGGCCCTTAAGGGCAAGTCGCCGCCCACAATAATGAATTAAGGGAAAATGGGGTTTAAAGTTCGAGGAGGCTCGGGAATTCAAACATAAGCGCTCGGGACGATTTCTACTACCCGGTTTAGTGGAAATCGAGGTCCCAGAGGCTAGCTATTGTTTCCTAAGTATTTATTTGGATTAGAAATTGATGGTTACCCATTGACATTGTGACTACGGTTATCGCCAAGGCTCAGGATCGTGCTCGAGACCGTTCTATATTCTTTGCTCAGGATTTAAGGTAAGAAGATTGCACCCTTGTGGATGTGGATGGGACTGTGGTTCCCAATAATTGGGTATGCGTACTGTGTGATTATACGATGTACATGAGAGTGAATGGCCTAAGAGTGTCGGGCTGATGATAAGCGTACTGAACGCAGCTCGGCCTAAGAGAGTCGGGGTCAACTAAATAAATAGAGGGCTCGACCTGAGTGTGCCAACCCTGAGTATTTGTATAATCGGTTATGATATGTGTTTGAGATGATGTGTTTACTATTGTTTAGTTATATGCTTGAATTCTGTTAAATAATTGAACTGATTGAATATTACTGTTGTTATTTTCGCTTGCTGTTTATGGTTTTCTTGCTGGGCCTTGGCTCACGGGTGCTACGTGGTGTAGGTAAAGGCAAAGGAAAACTTGACCAACCATGAGTTGGAGAGCTCTGGGGGCGAGATGTACATAGTCAGCTGCTCGTCCACCATGGCCGAGGGAAAGTACAGGGACAGAGTCCTAAAACTTGTATTTTGCCATTATAGTGGTTTTTTATTGTATTAAACTTTTGAGGGTTGTAAATTATCACTTATACCCTATTTTTTTTGGAGGGATCCCATGTACCAAAAATCTATTTTAATGAAAAATAACCGTTTATGATCAAAATCTTTTAACCCTAATTAGATAGTTGACTTTAGGAACACATTATTGGTCAAACAACTTGATTAGCAAGTCTTGCACTATTTCGAAATACACAGTGTAATGATTTTGGTTATCCAGGGCGTTATAGTAACACAGGGTTACGATTGTTCATGTTATGTGTATGACTATGCTTTGTCATATGTTATGAGGGTTACAATTATTGCGTGCTTATGTGTATGGATGCATGTTCACATTGACTTTATGAGATTTGGTTATAACATGCTTTGAATATGTTATGATGAATATAACATATGTGGAAAGAGCTAAGGAATACATATTCTTTTAACTTGGTATGTGGCAAGAACCCCGATAATGTTGCAAGGGCAATGGGCCGTTGCAAGGGCAATATGTTTGTTGTTATAATGGGCAAAATGATATTGATAAATTTTTGCAATGACACTAGTAACACCCATTATGATTTTATTATGTTACGCTATGATATGCTATACTATGTTATGACTCTATTATCATATCTTATGACTTAAGATGTGATAGTTAAGCTAGTATATTCTTTTATGTTTGGGATTTGGGGTTGTAACCTGCATATCCATTCTTGTTGGGTGTTAGCTCACGGGTACTCTATGTTGCAGGTGTCATGTGTTATTTTTTTGTTGCAACGGGTGAAATCCAATCCAAAAAAGAAATGTTTATCATGAAAGTCGTTCAACCTTGTTATGATCAAAGGGATGTAAACACCAAAGTTTTATTCAACATTTTTATTAATGTGGTTTTAAAGGTGTTTTATTATGAATGGAAACCAAAGATAATTTTGTTTGATTACTTGCATTTAAAATAAAAATTTTATTTTCAATTACGGATATCCGAATGCTGCATGTTTTTAATAAGTCTGTTCTTAAAAAAAATTTATGCACTATTTAATCTATTATTTGGTTTTCAAACATTAAAACTATTTGAAATGACTAGTACCCTAATGAGGTCTCAGGGTTAGGATTTTAGGGCGTTACATTCTAAGATTCCTTTGATTTCCCTATTGGACAGCTCACCTTGACCATTTGTTTGAGGGTTGTAGGTTGTAGCAATCTTGCGTTTCACTCTATATTTGGCCAATAAGGCAACCAAGATTGTGTTGACAAAGTGGGTACCCTCATCACTGATAAGACTTCTTGGAGTACCAAAGAGAGTGAACACATTTTTCTGTAAAAGCTTCATCACCACCTTTCCATCATTGGTGGGACATGCTACTACTTCAACCCATTTCAATACATAATCTACAACCACAAAAATGTATAAGCTACCAAATGATGAAGGGAATGGACCCATAACATCAATCCCCCAAACATCACACAACTCCACTTCAAGGATGACATTCAAAGGCATCTCATTCCTTTCTAAAATATTTTCCACACGCTAGCATTTATCACATTTCTTAGCAAAATCACAAGCATCTTTGCATATAGAAGGCCAATAATACCTCGATTGAAAAACTTTAGCTTCTGTCCTTTCACCCTCAAAATTCCCTCCATATGAAGCTGAATGACAATGCTTTAGAATACTTTGAACTTGCTCTTCAAGCACACAACGCCTCAACACCTGATTGGAACATTCCTTAAAAAAAAAGGGTCATCCAAAATGTAAGATTTCACATCATTGAAGAATATCTTGAGTTGTTCTCCTTTCAAATCAAGTGGAGTCAGATCACTCACCTAGTAATTCACAAAATCAGCATACCATGGCATTGATACTTGACTCACCACCAAGAGATGTTCATCGGGAAATGTCTCTCTAATAGGTTTCGAAAATTGCCTCTCATTTCCATCATCAAGCCTAGAGATATGGTTAGCCACTTGATTCTTTGCCCCATCTCTCTCAGATCTCCAAGTAGAATTCTTAAAGAAGCAACACCCAACAAATAAGTCTTGGTTTGGTATCCTTCTTCGCAATAAGATACTAGATAGCTGAATAATCTGTGTATACCAAAACTTTAATCCCCACGGGATAAGCTCTAAACTTATTAAAAGCAAATACCACATCTAAAAGTCCTTTCTCCATGGCGGTGTAGTTCAATTGAGCATCGACTAGTGTCTTGTTTGCATAATAGATGGAGTGAAACACCTTATCTTTTCTATTGTCAAGTACAACACCTACAGCAAAGTCACTAACATCACACATTAGTTCAAAAGGTAGGGACCAATCGAGAGCTACAATTATAGGGGTGGACATAAGAGCATGTTAGGATTAATGCCTTAAAAGTATGTAAAGCCATTTTATTTAATTTAAAGAAATGGACGATTTTATTATATTTGAATGTTATATTTATTGTTTTAATTA
Source organism: Humulus lupulus (assembly GCF_963169125.1). Classification (NCBI taxonomy): domain Eukaryota; kingdom Viridiplantae; phylum Streptophyta; class Magnoliopsida; order Rosales; family Cannabaceae; genus Humulus; species Humulus lupulus. The sequence goes on from NC_084796.1 coordinate 111,417,855, forward strand.
ATTATATGCTAATATCAAGACAAATCCTTATTCATTCATGATAATATGATCTTGAATTAGTACGAGAGAATTAATATCATATATAATAAATAAAATAGTCAGTAACATATTAAAGTATGTAATATTTAATGAATGGTTACTAGTACGGTTTGCTAAGCAAACGAGATGCAAGTAATGTAGATGAGGATTACTGATGTGGATAGACATCTTAGTAAAGGTGTTGTATATCATAGAGATAATATATGACATGACTGATGAGAATTAAGTATCTTTATAAACTTGTCGTTTGACATAAATATTTAATTCTTATAATAATTGATGATCATTTGTAGATCAGTCTAAATCACGAGTATTCATGAACTCTTATTTGTGTTTATTGGATCTTTTTATTCATTTGTTAAGGTCTCTTAGTATAATGAGGCTAATGAATTTTGTTTTGGAGATTCAATATCATGGATGGATGGGAACATGAATTACAATAATAGAATCCATATTTTCCTAACTGATCGAATATTGTTTCCCTTAAGAATAAATTATGGAATTGTATATTTATTGAGCTCAAATCTATAATTTGATTATATATTAATTATTCACTAGTGAATTAGTGGTACTAAAGGATCAAGAGGTAATTAGAAGGGTAAAACAATATTTTTGATTAATGAACAATAAATGGAGGACATAACTACATGTATTGATTATATCAATAGACTACAAGAGAAAACTCTATAAATATAATTCTATAAATATCTAGAGTGAAATTCCATATTTATAGTGAAGTAATCATGGAATTAATAAATATGATTATTAGATTAGAGAGTTTAATTAATAATCTAGTTTATTGCAGCTTCATATTATAGGTCCATGGTCCCCAAATCACCTTTGTCCTACACTATCAAGGTTAAGGATGTCAAAAGAAAGATTTGTAGAGAGAATGACTTAATTCCAAAGGAATTAATTTTCCAAGGCAAGGAAATAATTATGTGATAGTTATGGGTAATTGGTTAATTCTGAATTAATTAATTATTTTAATATGTAGTTTTTATTTTGAAAAACTATAGGTTAAATTTAATATTAATCTTGTTTCGATTAATATAAAGAGAAGAGAATAATAAATATCTTGTTTAGAATATATTATTTATTTAATTTAAAACTAATATTTTTGATAAACTTAATTTTGAATTAACTGATATTTATATTGGGATAAATATATTCTCTTAAAAGTTGATTAAACAAACAAATGAGAAAAATTAGGGAAACCCTAACTGATGTGGGCGTCACACTTACTGTATAGTGAATGCGTGGCGCCATACACAGGGATTCCCCATCCCTGGGATTTGAGTTTTGAATTTCAAATTATTTGTTTAATTAGTTATTTAATTATTCCTTTTAATTATGATTCAAATAAATAATTAAATATAAATATTAGATCAGTTTTAATTTAAATTTTATTTTTAATAAAATAAAAATTAATTAATTAGATTAATTATCTTTATAAATCTTATAGTACAATACTTTCATATTAGAGTTTTGATTAAGGAATTTTTAAGCGATTAAAAAATTACACTCTTTCTCTAAGAAAAGTGATATTTTCTCAAACTTGAAAACTATTCAACTCATTTTCTCTCATTCAAATCTCTCTAGATCTCAAGTGTTGAGTAAATCAAGAGAGCCACATAAATTAACCTTTTGAATCCTACGTGCCCACACACGTCCTTGTGTGTTTGAGGATTGGTCTTGAAGATCAAGGCGTGAGATTTCAGAACACTAGATAGGAAGATCGTTGATTTTATACAAAAAAATTTAAGGACACTTGATAGGATACTAGAGGTAATCCTTAATCTGTTTTGTACGTGATTTAATATTTATATATATCTATGATTCTGGCTAGTATTAATAATTATTAAAAAAAGGTCCATATATTTCGTTGCGTACCTCTAATTTGATAATTTAATACCAACAATTATTATCAGAGCTAAGTTTATACATATATATTAAATAGGGTGTGGGTTTCTTGCATTTGATGTATGTATGTTAATATGTATATTGAATGGATGGATTATTTTTTTGAATGTATGATTGAATGATGGGTTGTTAATTATATGGTGCTATTGGGTTATGAATTTGTAGTGCACCAATTTTTTTTTTATTTTATTAAAATTTGATTTTTGATTTGGTTCACATTAGGATAAGGGTTTAGGTGAGGTGTAAGGAGAGGAAATAATGGGATTTAGCTTAAATTATGGGATAGGAATTTGGCTTTTCACACTTGAGTCCTTTTCTTAAGGTTAGGTCACTAGAGGCTATAAATAGGAGAGTATGGAAGCCTTGGCATTCTTTTGCTTGTGGCTGCCGAAATTAGAAGAGAATGAGAGAGAGAGAGAGCCATGAAAGAGAGAGAAAGTGGAGGAGAAAGGAAGAAGAAGAAGGAGGTCCTAGGTATGGTTTTCTTATGGTTCCTTGTTATTTTTCTTTAGATTAAGGTTTATCTTCCCCATCATCTTAAGTCTTTTTTTTTATGTTCTTCTTCTTCATGGGTTTCAAAAACCCTAGGGTATTCAAAGGTGATTATCACTTGGGTGTTGATCAAGTTGTGTTCTTGATTTTACAATCAAGAGAGGTATTGAATCTCTACCCCTAATGCTATGGTGTTCTCTTGAGTTAATAGATTTGTGGATATTTTTCAATATGTTGATGCATGGGAGATTGATCTAGGCGTGGGTAGGGGTTTAAGATGTTGATGATATTCTATGATTTTATGTATGTATGTTTCGGCCTATGTGATTTGGGCATATTGTGTTGTTTTATTTTGTGTCACATTTACATGTTAGAAACATGCTAGGTTACATGTGTTTATAAATGAGGATTTTTTTGTGTAAATTATTGTTGGGTATCCTAGGTGTTTCGGCCTAGGGGTGATGTTCAAGCATGATTGTTTTTCTTATATGTTTTAGATCAATTGTGAATCTAGAAACATGATAGGGTGTATATGAGTTTATGTATCAATATATTATGGTATACATGAAAAATAATAGGAACATGTTAGGTTTAATATAAAAGTATATATGAGGATTTGTATTATGATATTCATGCATGTTGTATTATTATTTTGTTGGGTTACATGCATGAACTCATTAGAAAAAGAATAAGGTTTTATAAGGTTGAATATGAATCTGTGTTAGATATGTTCTTTGAATTATTTGTATAATAAGAGCATGTTAGGATTTGTGAATTATTGTGTTAATGAAACATGAATGATCTTGTATGAATTTCATGAGGTATGAGGTAATAGATAAAATTCAAGGTAATTTATGCTTGCTGATTTTGTGAATAAATGGTGAAAAGATTGATGAAATAAGGATATGTATGCATAAGAATGACTCTAATGATAAGTGGTGTTTGTGAAAATAAAATGGTATATTAATTCACAATTAAAATAATATTTTTGCACAAATAATTACCTACAGATTTTTTGTTATATTTTTTAGAAAATATGAGTTTTAAAAATAAGCATGGTGATTTTAATGATAAATTTGATTGCTGGAATTTTTGTTTAAAAATGTAAAGTGTGTTTCAATAAAATGAATTTGATTGGTATTTTGAAATAAAAAAATAACCTAGACAATGGTAAAATTTAAAAGTGATGTTTTTAATATAATATGAGTGGTTATTTTACAAGTTATGATTTTCTTTAATTGGATTAAGAAAAATGTTGGATTTAATTCACTTGTGATTTTTAAATAATGGCTGAAAGTTTAACTTAAAAAGTTTTAAATAGTTATTTAATTTTCACATATGAATTTGTGTTACATAAAATTAAATATTAAAAATAATTCAAATAAAATATATTTTTCTCAAACTTAATATTATTATTTTTCTCACATCAAATTATGAGATTCTATAAACTTAAATTAAATTGTTATTTTTCTAAGGAAACATGGTAATTGTTGACGCGATTCTTCGCCAACAGGAAATTTAGAAAAGAAGATAAAGGGATTAGTGCTAAAGGTGAACCGAAACAGATATATGATCTTAGGAAAAAGAAATGGCTACTCGAGACACGTTTTTTAAGTGGTTCGAAGGTTAAAATCCTTCTACTCCACTAGTCGATATTATTGCTATATCCAGGGGATACAATTATAGGGTATTTCTTACAAGAGAGAATCCAACCCTTATCAACTCCCAATGTCTCCATATTTATAGGAGAAGGCACCTGGGAGTTGGTAAGAAGGCCATCCTGTGACCTTCTTACCTATCATGTCAACTCTGTGAAATTCATGATTAATTCCTAAACCTGACACATAAGTGTGGTCAAATCAATAGGTAAGGGGATAATGGGCTGCACGGCCCAACCTAGTTGAGGATGTTTGAATACGCACGTTCCTGCGGCGTGTCCGAGAAGTCAGGGATATATCAGACACGTGATGTCTGATATATGCACGTTTACCTTGCGTGGCTGACTTTATAAAGGGTCACAGCCTTCAACCCCAGCTCGTACTGCGGGCTGGATGCTTGACCCGACCTCCGGTCGTCGTAGCCCGGACTCTGTCTTTAAGTTACCAGAGGCGAACCCCCAACCATCCTCGAGCTAAGGAGGTGTGACCTTACGACGCAGCTCCGGTTGCGAGGGATGTCCACGAGATAACCAAGGTTAGGCCGCAGCTTAGCTTGCTAATCAGCCCGTGGGAAAATCAGGGCGTACAGTAATCATAGGTATTTTCTTTTTAAAATAATTTCCAATGCCTTTATTTCTTTATAATTTGAAAATAATAAATGGGTCTTTTATATTTTCTTAATGGCTAAATAAAATTGTTTTGATGAAATAGAAAGAATGTCTTGGGAGATTTAATCAACCTAGTAATTTTAAGAAGATGAACAATGGTAAACAAAACATGCTACAAGTCTTCTATTTTTAAAACGATTGAAGTAGACGCATAGAATTATCGTTTTTAACGCCACATTTACGCAACATTTCCACGTATGCATGTTACATGCAAATTTACTTTTACGTCCAATATAATGTCTATTATGCAACCAAGTAGTTTTTATAGAAAGATCATGCATGCAATATAGGTAGAATGAGCATTATTCTTTTTATGACCTTATGTGTAATTAAACATATGTGTATGTTGTGTGTAACTCCTACCATGTGTGCATGGCCCATGCACACATGAGTTATATGAGAGGGAAAAATAGTAATTATATGAAGCTAAGAAATGTCGTTTTGATTATGGTATAGGCTCGTTGAGAAGTTGTGGTTTTACTTAGCTTGCACCTAAGGTAAGGAAGTTAGATAGAATTTATGATTGTTATATTGTGAATGGTGAGACTGTTGTGTGAATGAAATGTTATGATTTATGAATGTCATAATGTGATGATATGATGGCCTGTATGAATGTTGTATGATATGAATGGATGTTAGCGTGATGTACGCAAAACATCGAAATAGGTTGATAAGGATAAGAAGACGTAACCCAAGTTACTAAGGATATGAAGACGTAACTCCATGGGCGGACGCGCCGAGGTTATTCAAGGACCAGAGACTCTTGTTTACCTCAAAGGGTGGCATGGACAAGTTAGCGGGCCATGTTCACAAGGAATTGTTTATGATTGTGTTATGATGTCTGGTTATGTTATGATGTTTTGTTTATGATTTTGTTATGATGTTATGATGCTTATGATATGACGGTGGAAATATGTTTATGTTTATGATATTGATGCCAATTTTATGATGATGCTATGATGTATAAAGATGAATGATAGTGTTTGTAAATTGTTGTATCTTACTTGCTTGTTGTTTGTACTTCCTTTACTGGGCTTTTAGCTCACCCCTTACTTTCCCTTCCAAGTAGCAAATAGGTTTTCTCTGTGGCACGCGTGGTGATGTGGGGAGTTCTATCGTCCTGGTGTGTATGGCGTGGGGGCATCCTATGGACGAAAAACGATCAATTAAAAACACCATTTTTTTAATAATGTTATGTTTTATGAGACCATTTTTTTAAAACTTGTCAATGGGACTTGAATTATTGGTTGTTTTAGAACTTTGCGTAAAAACTGATATTTTCTTTTAAAACTATTGGGCCTAACTTGCATGTTTTTAAGCAAGACCCCACTGAAACCTTTATAATAAGTGGCTTTTCTTTTATAGACCAATGAAAATGTGAATGTTGTATTAAGTATTAGTTAAGGGCGTTTTTACAGAATTTTAATTTTCTAGATCTTGTGTGAGTCATAAAGGGCATAAAATTTTTGTAATTTTATTTTTTAAATATAATTTGAAAATCTATACATAAAGAAAAAGAGAAGGACTCGAGCCTAGGGCCAGCACGCACTAGCCCCGAGGCTTCCTGAGCCCACTCGAAAACCAGCTCCATGGCCTCTTGCACATACCCAGTGCCTAGTTGAGCCACTCACGCGCCCGTGCGTCTGTGCCCATGTCGTCCACCTACGTGCCCGTGCACCTGGTCCCTCCTGCGTACGCACCCATGTGCCTAGTCGAGCTCCTGCACGCGCCTGGTCCCTGCCATGCGCACCCTTGCGCACTTGTGTGCTTGCAAGCCTGCCCTCCCATGCACTTGTGCCCATGGCACCTTGTGCCGCCGGCCTTAGGGTTCCTAGGGCACCAATCTTGGTTCCCAAACCCTAGATCCTAGTCTTGTACAAAATATCTTTTATTTAATTAATTTTAAATTGTTTGAATTTAAAAGTTTAATTATCTTATTTTATTTTATTACAAAATAAAATATCTCTTAGTTGATTAAGATTTTTAATCTTATGTTTAAATATTTATTTGAATTTGATTATTTAATTATTTAAATTCAACTAAATTAAAATGATGATAAAAATGTTATTTAATTAAAAGTTAGTTTAAATTAAATAAATTAATTAAAAAATTTGTTTCTAATTAAGAGGTTGGGCATAACCAAATTCCTAAAGATTAGCAAGAAAACCTAAAAGAGAGGAGATGCATTCTTGAAGAGTCTTGCAAGCTACAAAAGCTATTTTTGTAATTGTATTTCTATTTTTTCAAGGGATGTAAATTTAGAAATACCCAATAGTGCTCGGTTCATCATTTATTGTTTATTTATTGTGTTTATTTAAATAAGTGTTCATTAATGATTGATTGATAACATAATCATGCATTAGTCAATTACATGTCTTTCATGAAACCCCACACCATTTTTCATGAATCATGCATGTGATAAAAACATGATTATTTAAGATTGTCGTATTTGTTTATATGAATTGTTTTGGATAAATCAATTGCACGCAAACCACTAAGTATTAAATTAATTAAAACTTGGTAACATACACCATAATAAAGGCAATAGTTTTTATAGGCCTTTAAGATAACCAACTTTATTTAAAAAGTGTTTTAGTAAAGTTAGATGAATGTAATGGGTAATTATCTAGGTCACATTAATTATAGAAACAGATTCTTTTATAATATTAAATGTATTTTGTAATTAATTACATTCATAGGGTTATTAATAAATTATTAATTAATTTGGAATTAATTGATTAGTTTAATAAAACACATTTAATCTAAAATAGTAAGTGGGAGAAAGTGAACATCTCAATGTGACCTATGGTCTCCATTATTAGTACAACATCGTGAGATATGAATAGGGCCTCGAGGCGTCTTTGTTTTTGTACCCCTAATGAGGGTTTCTAGACATATTAATACCAAGTTTGGCTTCTTATGAAGATAGGAAGGAATGATGTATTTTAGGTTTGACCGACCCTAAAGTGGGACTCACTAATTTAAGTCATGGATTATGAGATAATGGGTTATACTTACAAAGATGCAATTAAGCTTTTGTAGTGGATAATTACATCTTGACCAAACTAGCGGTACTTTATATTTAAAAGAGAAAATAAACAGTTATTTTAAATTTTAAATTATAAAGATAAGATTGTGTTATAAGCTATCTGAATTTAACTTGACCAACCCTAAGGAGACACTTTATTTGTTGGGTAGTTTTATCGTGGAATAGTAAATGTTTATTTATATGTTTTAATTGTAGCATTCATGCATCATGTTTACTTTCCAAATAATTGATATTTTTCAAATGATAATATTATTGTATTTTATTTATTTCTGTGATGTCGAACGGTGGCAATCCAATAACTGCTTTACTTTCACTTGAAAAACTTAATGGTGATAATTTTATAAGATGGAAATCAAACCTAAATCTTATGTTAATCTGTGAGAACCATAAATTTGTCCTAACTGAGGAATGTTTTGAAGAGCCCGCTGCCATTGCCCCAAAGAATGTTTGAGACAAGTATGATGTCTGGATTCAATCCAACAAGGCAAGGTGTTAGATCCTTGTGAGCATGAATGACATTCTAAGAACAAAGCATGAACCCATGGAAACCGCGTTTGAGATAATGGATTCTCTACATGCCATGTTTGGGAAGCAATCTAATCAAAGTAGACATGAGGCTATCAAAACCTACATGACTACTAAGATGAAGAAATGTATTTTTGTACGTGAACATGTTTTGCACATGATTAACGTGATGCATGAAGCAGAAATACATGGGGCCATCATTGATGAGCATACACAAGTAAGCATCACACTAGAATCACTCTCTCTTGCCTTTCCTGCGTTCATAACCGGCTATATTATGAATAAGTTGGAATTCAACATGACCCAGCTATTGAATGAACTGTAGACATTTGAGTCTCTTAAGAAATCCATTTCTAAGGAGACTGAGGCAAATGTGGTAGAGGAGTAACCTTCAAACTCTAAGGATAAATCCAAGAAGAGGAAGACGAGCAATGATAAGGACAAGGGAAAGGGCAAGAAGTGAAAGAAAAGCAAGAAGGCAGCAAAGGCCAAGGAGAACAAGAATGAAAACAACTCCTAGAAGAAAGAACCAAAAGGAAAATGTTTCCACTATGGAGTTGAAGGTCATTAGAAGAGAAACTATAAAAAGTATCTCTCTGAGCAAAATAAAAAGAAAGGTAAATATGATTTACTTGTACTTGAAGCTCGTGTAGTGGAAGACGACATGTCATCGTGGGTTTAGATTCAGGAGCCACTAACCATGTTTGTTTTTCTATGCAGATACTTGAGTCATCAAGGGAGCTAGCAGATGGAGCGGTGACCATGCGAGTTGGAAGTGGAACGCTCGTTTCAGCTAGAGAAAAGGGAACAGTCTGTTGACATTTTGGGAACAATTATCTTGTTTTGAAAAAGTTTATTTTATTTATGTATTTTCTAGAAATTTAGTTTCTTTATCTATGTTGCACAAACAATTTTTTTATATTTCTTTTAGTAATAATGCGATTGTTATTTCAAAGAATGGTTTCAAAATTCGTCAAGCAGAACATTTAAACGGACTATATATGCTCAAACCCAATGAACAGATGCTTTGTTATCCAAAAAACTGGCATAGATGACGTTGCAAGTGATTCCTGGACACGTGGCTGACACTTGGAGGAACTCTGCTAGGATATCGACCAGAAGGCACATTATAAGCAGTAGGCGGCCTAGTCTTACTTGCGACCAGTCTGGTCGATGGTTCCGCATGCAACATGATGTTTCCATAAAGATCTTTGTAAATCCCGAAATTGACTCCCACAATCTCCTGAATATCCGATTATTTAGGAGAGAATATCTGTAACAAATTCATGTAATCCCCCTTGAGCCTATAAATAGAGAAAGATAGCTCAAGGAAGGGACTTTTTGGCTTTCGAATTATTTGAGACTAGAGTAATCATATTTGAGATATTGTATTGTTCTTCGGAGGTTAGTGAAACTCATTGAACCCTAGTTCTTTGATTACTCATTTGATTCTCACATCAATAACAATCTAAGTGGACGTAGGTTATTACCAGATTCTGGGGCCGAACCACTATAAAATATCGTGTTCTTATTATTTTCGTCATCACATTCTTTTCAACGCATTCATTCACGTCAAGCGTATTTTGACTCCGTGTCAGTTGACCAAAATCAGGGTCAACATGCTTAATAACTCAGAATTATTTAAAGTAGCTAAACCGATAGGAAACAAAAGGAAAAAGGTTTCGAATGAGGATGACACATATCTTTGGCATCTTAGAATTGGTCATATAGGTCTAGATAGGATAAAATGGTTAACAAAAGATGGACCTTTGAGAGAACTAAGAGTTAGAACTCTTCCGGTTAGTGAATCTTGTCTAGAAGGTAAAATGACCAAACTTCCTTTCCCAGTGAAAGGCAATAGAGCTAAAGAACATTTTAAGCTTGTACACAATGATTTCTCTGGTCCATCCAATGTACAAGCAAGAGGTGGGTATGAGTACTTCGTCACTTTTATTGACGATTACTCAAGATATGACCATACTTACTTAATGCTTAAGAAATCTGAAACCTTTGGTAAGTTTCAAGAATTCAAAGTTGAGGCTGAGAAGTAGTTAGGTAAGACTCTCAAGTCACTTCGATCTGATCGAGGTGGAGAATATTTGGATTTAGAATTCAAAGATTTCTTGCTGGAGCATGGTATCCTATCCCAGCTCACAACGCTAGGAACACCACAACAAAATGGTGTTTCTGGAAAAAAAAACAGGACCTTGTTAGACATGGTAAGGTGTATGTTAAGCTACTCTTCACTTCTTCTCTCGTTCTGGGGATATGCACTTCAAACGACGAATTACATTTTGAATGTAGTCCCATCTAAGACAATAAGCAAAATTCCACTGGAACTGTGGAATGGAAACAAACCTAGTTTGTACCATTTTCACATTTGGGGCTTTCTTGCTCATGTTCTTAGACCTAAATGAGGGAAACTTGATTCAAGGTCTGAAGTGTGCATTTTTCGTGGGCTATGCTCCAGAGACAAGATGTGGTTATTTCTATAGTCCCAAGGATCAAAAGGTATTTGTTTCCACAGATGCAACCTTCCTTTAACACAACTATATGGATAACTATAAACCTCATAGCAAGTTAGTTTTGGAGGAACTCACAGCTGATAAGATTCCATCACCATCATCTTCATCATTAAATGGTAAATGATACACTAAGGAAACCATTATTCCTGAAAAAGAAACCTTGATGCAACGTCGTAGTAGGAGGATTGTGAGACAACCGGTTTGCTATGAACATGAGGCACATATCCTTATTTCTGATACAGACAAAGACGATCATTTAATCATTAAAGAGGCAGTGGATGCTCTTAAAAAGGAGAAATTGCAAGAAGCCATGAACCATGAAATGGAATATATGTATTCCAATTCTGTCTCGGAACTTGTGGATCCACTTGAAGATGTCAGGCCCATTGGGTGAAAATGGATATACAAGAAGAAAAGAGGTGTAGATGGGAGAGTAGAGAGTTTCAAAGCAAGGTTGGTAGCAAAGGTTATACTCAGAGAGAAGGTGTTGATTATGAAGAAACATTTTCTCCTGTGGCCATGGTTAAATCCATTCGCATCCTTTTATCCATAGCTGCTGCCTATGGCCATGAGATATGGCAAATGGACATCAAGACAACTTTTTTGAATGGCTATCTTGATGAAAGTATCTATATGGTACAACCAGAAGGGTTCATAAAGAATGGGGAAGATCAAAAGGTATGCAAGTTGTTGAAATCCATTTATTGGTTAATGCAAGCATCTAGATCTAGGAATATAACCTTTGATGAAACAATTAAAACATATGGCTTCAAACAGAATGTTGACGAAGCATATGTATATAAATACATCAAAGGAAAATTGGTGGTTTTCCTAGTTCTTTACGTTGATGACATTTTTCTCATTGGGAACAATGACATTATCAAACGTGAAGAAGTGCTTAGTTGAATTCCAAATGAAAGATTTGAGCGAGGCGAGCTATTTTCTGGGAATCAAAATCCTAAGGGATAGGAATAACAAGCTCTTTGTACTTTCTAAGGCTAATTATATAGATAAGGTTCTTGAAATATTCTCTATGGAGAATTTTAAGATAGGTGGTAAACTGACCAGACATGGAATTGCTCTCTCCATGGAACAATTTCCTAAGACACCTCAAGAGGAGGATAATATGAGAAAGTATCCCTATGCTTCAGCAGTTGGGAGTCTAATGTATGCTATGTTGTGTAGTAGGCCCGACATATGTTACACAGTAGAGACTATAAGTCGTTATCAATCAAATCCTGGTTTGGAACACTGGATTGCAGTTAAGCCCATTCTTAAGTATCTTAGATGAATGAGAGATTATATGCTTGTATATTAAGGGGTGAGTTGAACCCTATTGGATACACTGATTCTGATTTCCAATCAGACAAAGACAGTCAAAAGTTGACATTTGGGTCAGTGTTCATTATTGGTGGAGGTGTAGTAGTATGGAGAAGTATTAAACAATCCAGCATAGCAGATTCAACCATGGAAGCCAAATACATAGCGGCTTGTGAAGCAACTAAGGAGGCAGTTTGGTTGAGAAAGTTCTACACTGATCTGGAAGTAGTTCAAGATATGGATAAGCCACTAACCCTATACTATGACAACAGTGGAGCAGTAGCTAACTCCAAAGAACCAAGAAGCCACAAGAGAGGAAAGCATATAGAAAGGAAATACCATATGGTAAGAGAGATTTTACACTGAGCTGATGTGACTATTATGAAGATAGCGTCAGAACAGAACCTTGTTGACCCGTATACCAAGACACTTCCTGCAAATTCGTTCATGAGTCATGTACACAATATGGGATTAAGGGAGATGCCTCACTTGCTTTAAAGGCAAGTGGGAGATTGTTAGGATTAATCCCTTAAAAACATGTAAAGACATTTTATTGAATTTAAATAAAAGGACAATTTTATTATATTTGAATGTTATAATTATTGTTTGAATTAATTATATGCTAATATCAAATAATTCCTTATTCATTCATGAGAATATTATCTTGTATTAGTACGAAAGAATTAAGGTCAAATATAATGAATACAATAGTTAGTAACATATTAAAGTATGGAATCGTTAATGAGTGGTTAATAGTACGGTTTGCTAAGCATAGGAGATACGAGTAATCAAGATTCAAATTACAGATGTGGATAGACATCTTAGTAAATGTGTTGTATATAATAGAGATTATATATGAAAGGACTTGTAATGCCCTACTTCCTTAGAACCGTTACTAAGTGAGTTTAAAAACGTGCTTTCATCTCGCTAATCGAGATTTTAGATCAAACAGTGTAATTAAGCTATAAACAGAGGAAAAACCTTAGAAATAGTAATTTCCATAGAAAATCATAAAAGGTTTACACTTGGGATCCCAAAATACAGTTTAGAAATGTTTACAACATATTAACTAAACCAAGTCGACTAGACGACAAAATCAGAGTTTATCTACAAGCATCTCCCAAAATCCCTTGGCCGTGGCAGCCAGGCTGGCCAAACATGTACACGCCGCCCCACACCTGCTATACTCATGGTTGGTTGATCTTCTCTTTACCCTTACCTGCACCACAGAGCATCTGTGAGCCAAAGCCCAGCAAGAGAACCCACAAACAGATAACATATGCAATACATATATCACGCATAAAAATAGGCAACCAATTGGCTAAACACATACGGCCTAGCCGTCCCAGGCGTTTACCAAGCCCTGGATTTGCGGACCACGCCGTGAGGATATCCCAGGTATCCTTCTAGGGACTCGCCCTGGCAACTCGCACTCCACGTGCTTAACGCTGCTCCCGGCCCCGTGCCATTCTCGGCCTTGCACTCAATGTGCCCAATGCCGTTTCCGGCCCTTCGCCGTTCTCGGTCTACACCGTTCCCAGCTCAAGCCGACCATTCACATCATAATACACATAGCATAACAAGCAAGTATAGAATTCTAGCATAATCAGATAAAGGGCTACGCCCCGCAATTCTAACATATTGGGCTCGACCCTGCATATCAATCCATTCAAACACACTGGGCTCAGCCCTGCATATCAGTCCATTCAAACACATTGGGCTCAGCCTTGCACACAAGCTCTATGGGAACAAGGGTTCTCTTACCTGAGTTTCGAGCTTTCTGAGCACCGATGCCCCAAGCACAGTCCTCAAAAGAGAGCCTCGCTGAAACCCTAGTCACAACACATTAACAATGTCCATTCATCAAATTCTAATCCAATAAATAACTTAGAGCCATAACCCAACCTCTGGGTGGTTGAATTCTATCAATCCGGGTGATATAATCCATCCCGAGCTTTACCCCTTGAGTTCCCAAGCCTAAATTACCCTTAAAACTCAAACTGGCACAAAGGGCCGCGGCCCCACCCACAAGATCCGCGGCTAGGACCTCACTGACCCCCACACGAGCCGCGGCGGCGCGCATGAGCTTCTCGGCCTCCCATGGCCGCGCGCGCACACGGGTCGCGGCGCACCCCTCCTAGGGCCGCGGCTCTCACCTCCGAACCCAGATTTTCCACCATTTTTCCACACCTTTCCTCTAGCTAATTCTCCAAAAACTCACCTATCAAACCCAGATATTTAACACATACATACCAGCTCAATATCAACAATAAACCCCATCAAAATCTGCTCCAAAACCCAACTAAAATACTCAAGAACATATCAAACTTAACTAGCATGCATATTCTAGCAAACCAGCAACAATTCTCAACATAATCCCAATAATTAAAGCTTACCTTGCTGAGTTCAATCCCTGTAGTTGATCCTTAATCCTCAAGATTTAAGCTCCTAGGTTTCCTCAGCCCAATCCCTTGCTTAAGCTAGCTTGCTCCAAAAATTCCCTTTGATATGCCTTAGAGAATGAAGGAGAGAAAGATGTTAAATGGTGAGATGCTATCCTTAGTTCAGAAGGAGAAGTATAGAGGTCGGTTTCCCAAAGCTTCTAAGTAAATCCTCTTTTTTTTGTTTTATTCAGCTTAAGTCTATATGGTTACCTCAAGGCTTGAGGTACCAAAACGTCCCCAAGGGCAAAATGATAAATTTCCCCAATATTCCCGCCTAGACATTCTATCCTCAAATATATCTCCAAATATTTATTTTCATGTCCCGATAATCCCATAACACACCTAGTACCCAAATTACCCCTCGACTCCCCCCGAGTCAGAATCTCAACCCTGTTGTGACTCTCTGGCTAACCGCTCCCTAGGATTGTCTCGGATCGTGCTGGACAGACATTTCACATATATATAACATATATCACATTCATGTCCCCAATATCATGACGGGGCCCACATGCACATTTAACTCACTAAACATGCATCATTATCATATAACCACATTAATTCACCCATTAACACATTAAAGCATAATAAATCTTTTATTTCCCTCCAGTCACACTAATCAAGGCCCTAAGCCCGATTAGCAAATTCGGGTTGTTACAACTATCCCCTCCTTACGGGAATTTCTTCCTCGAAATTACCTGAACAACTCGGGATACCGCTCCCTCATCTCTGTCTCAAGTCCCATGTCGCCTCTTCAATCTTGTTGTTTCTCCACAGCACTTTCACCAAGGCGGTGGTCTTGCTCTGCAAGACTTTGTAGTATCCCCTCCTTAATATAATTTCGTCCTTGAAATTTACTTGAACACATCAGGCTGTATACCTCATACCTCTGATGATAATTCCCAAGGTTCAATGCCTTTACCCTTAATCATTAATAATACCCATGCGCGAGTACAATCTTGTTCCACAAGATCTTGTTTGATAACCATACTTTCTTTAACTTTTACTTATACATTAAATCTACAGAACTCCAGTGTCTGCTTAGTTCACATCAGTCTCTTCGTTGATTATTCTCAATGTCAAAATACTTATGAATCATCATCCTTACCAGGATAAGATCAACTTATAGGCCCGCGGCCAAATCCTTAGTACGACTTTAGAACTCTTGTCGGAACAGAAAATATAACTCCCTTTTTCTTTCCTCACTATCATACTAATCCGCGCTGCATAACTTGGAGGAATATACAACTCCCATTCTGGAACCCCGTACTCCAAAGTTAACAGTTTACAGGTTCCTATAAACTTTCAGATAGGCAGACATCCCCTGCCCTAAGAATTCCAACATCCTCTTTGCTTTTCCTCTGAATTATTACTGAACCGCAATGTCCACTAACTCTTAATTCTTTGCTTTTATCTTACCAAGTCTTATGCCTTGTCACCTTAGCTGTACTCCAGCATCCAATACCATGACTATCTCATCAAAGAATACACCTCTTTTGATATTCTAAAAGTTGCACATTCAATGCTTAAACCCTTAACATAATTGTTAAGCCCTCAGATTGATATCCTTTCTGTAATCAATCAGTAATTCCAGATTACTACTCTGTTTTCTTCGATCTCAAGTCCCTTTCCATAACATAGAAACTATAGGATCTCAATTCATCATTACCAATGCCCTATTTCATTACCAATTTATACAAACCAGAGTATGCTATCTTATTCAACTGAGTTACAACTCGTCCCCTGATCCATCACCTTATTTACAGTCTAATGTGATCCATTCTTATGATCCATCATCGTATTATTTTACTTTTCAATATTCGAGTATCTCAGGTTCTGCCATAAGCTAAAATCTCCCAGTATCACAAACCCTAGGAGGTGAAACAACACCCACTTATAATTCCCATCTCCATACCAAATTCTCTTTGGCCCATTTATCTGGTTCTTGTAGCTTATCTTGTATAACACTTACAGGGTTCTTCCCTGTTTCCACAAAACCAAAGCTTTGGATTCCATTATCCAAAGAAAACATATGTGTCCATCACCTCACACTAACACTATACCAGTTTCAATCGTTATCCTTTCCATTCCATTGTAACCTGTGGCGCTCTTCTAACTAACACACCTTCCAAGTAAGAGATCCACCTCATATTAAATCTCCTCCTAGCACAGTCGAAGACTTATAACATCAACATTCCATCTGCTGCGTTCCACTAAATTTCAGTCTCAAGATTATCTTTCTTACTAACAACCTAACATTCAAGTACCTTATGCTATGCATAACTATCAACTTAACATTCCAAGTATATCAACCATGTTCCATTCTTTCAGCTCCCGCGAGGTTCGACCCATCCTCGCGCCAATCTGAGCCTGGGCGTGCCCAACCTGTGGTGCACCCCCACGGTTCCATACACTCATCATAGATCAGGTCCTTTATGCTATCCCTCTATACTTAACCATAACACACACATATTTCTGCATCACCAGATACCAATCAACTCTTGCCTTGTCTTCTGAATTCTGATTTGACACCATTCATTCCGTCTAACCCCAAGTTTTACTGTTCTTCCCATCTCTGGTGTAGTTGTCTGCGGAGATACTTATGTGATAGATGACGCGCTTGCCAGTCTTGTTATGCTTCTATTCATCAGACGTTCTTCATTAACTTCTTCGTGACTTCAGATCAAATCTTCTCATACCTGTCCTTTCTTCAGAGTAGCTCTACTCTGAGTACTCCCAACGTAACCCAAACTGACACTTTGTAGAATCTTACCTGTGACCCTGCTTCCATGGTACTAACGTCTTTAGCATAACAGTCATTTGCTCTTCATTTCCGTATGGGAGTAGTCCATATATACTGCTCATGAACTTGAAGGGGACTTGCTCATACCGTTCTAATATTCTCTACTTAAGAACTTACCTGTGCTGCTATAGCTTGAACCATTCTAGAATCTTTGTTACCAACTCCTCACACCTTACTCAGTACAAAATAAAAACTCCCGAAATGTCTCTTTCCTTGATTTCCAGCGGGTAATAACCAGGTCGTAGATCAACTCCTGGAGACATTGTCCCATCTTGTACCCAATATCAAACTTTTCATTCTTAACCATTGATGCCAACAATTCTCACCATATAATGCTCTGACTAATCCAAGGTCAAATTTCTTTAATTGCTGCAGGTAATTCTTTCTGT
Source organism: Humulus lupulus (assembly GCF_963169125.1). Lineage (NCBI taxonomy): Eukaryota > Viridiplantae > Streptophyta > Magnoliopsida > Rosales > Cannabaceae > Humulus > Humulus lupulus. The sequence continues at coordinate 111,435,687 of NC_084796.1, forward strand.
CAGCCAGTGCCGTCTTCCACAACATTCCCGATACCAAATCTACTTGTAGCTTGACTTTGTAATAACCCCAATCTTTCCTTATATACCTATACAAGTTTCCCACTGGTTAGCTCAGTTTCCATTCAATCTAATTAAAATACTCGAAATGATATCCCTTATAATCCATGGTTGTCTCTTAACAGATCCACCTTCACTCTGTCTCATGTTGAGACTTCCTTAAGACGAACTCTATTGTTCTCACTATGAACTTCTTAATTACTTGTATCCCAATTCCTCTGCCAGAAGTTCCTTATTCCCCCTCAACAAATGCTCTTATCCTCAGCTTCTCACACAGTACCCTTGGGGCAAACTCTCTATATATAACTCCCTCTCAGAACATTCTCAACACTAAGTTCCTCCAGCTCGTTACATGACTAAAACATAAAACATCTAGTTAAATACTCATCTTCAAGGAATCGACCTTGAACTTCGAGTGTAATGAGGCATTCTAGTCTTTCGTTCCCTCACTATGGAAAATCCATCCTAACATATTGAATTATTTCATTTAGAAGTCGTGCCCTCACCCGAAATCCTCTCAGGTGGCATCCTCTCCCTCAGGTGCATACCAAATAACCTCCCTAGTTCCTGTCACAATTTTGATAACTACCTTTTCAGTCATGCTCCTCTCCAATCACAAATCAAGTGCCCTAGCACTGTCTGGGGTCCTTCTACCTCAAAAACTGAGAATTTGTCCTTACTGAATTCTACCAATAGAAGCACTGTCTTCCACATCCCTTGCCCCGTAGCACTCTTGCTCTTTACCTCATTCCACAGATCTCAAATAACACAGCTCTCTCCGCTACTCAAATACCACCGAAGATCTAATACACTGGAGTGGTCCTGTCACCCTGAACCATTCCAGAATTTAATCCTTACATGGGTCATTATTTCCAACCACCACCACTTGCATAAATTTCCAAAGTAAGGTACCCAACTCCTAACACTCACTAACACAGGTTGTCATTGTCTTATCATTTCAAAACAAGCTCATAGATTTATTAATCTCCTCGTCCTTATAACTTCTTTTATCGAATCCCCATTTGAGTTCTTTCCAACCAATCATGCCAATATCTCAACCTGAACACCACTTTCTAGTGTCCTCCTGTCACAAGTACTTAGCACAATCCTTTAGTTATGACCTTTCACCTCCATATAACCAAGAATGAAGTTAGCTTTGTCCATTCACTAAACAATTCCTAGGCAACCCAAACTTTCCTCACCAACCAGAGGTTAACGCCTCTTAAGTCTTCCAGTTACTATTCTTTATCCGTCTGTATCCTTATACTATACCAATACCATGTACTCATATGCTAATGGACATCTCCGGAGTTTCAGGGTAGATGGAAATTTCCAACCCTAATTATCATCTGCAACTCTCCTGTATTACGATGCCAGGTCTACTTAACCATCCCAGATGGAAACAATCTGAGTTCATCCACCACCGCTGACTAAACTTCTCTACCTTGAGGTTCATACTCCGAACCAAACCACATCCAGGTCCAAAAATCACAATATTCATACACACATAAAGCATATTAAGCCAAATCCACAATACCAAGCATTTAGCTACCCAATTATACCACAACTAAGTATACTCATGTTTCATTATGCCTCCTACAGGCCAATAAGCAGATATTACATATGGATTCAGTTAACCACAAACAATCAGTATGCAACCCATTATCCCAATATTCATCCACATGCATTAGCAACGCTATTCAGCACACTTCAATCTCTTCATGCAATAATCAAGGGCCAAGCCCTATCAGTTTCTCATGCATATGTTAATTCATTCATCATGCTCTATATATAAAGTAAGCAGGCAAATAGGGCATTCAAATACAGATTCGAAAATATTAACCAATCTTACCAACCAACCCTGAGTTAAGCCTATCACTGACTGCGTGTGTACATGTTCGGTCAATCTCCAGAACCAATAACCTTGGCTCGCTCTGATACCAAGTGGTAACGCCCTACATCCTTAGAGTCGTTACTAAGTGAGTTTAAAAACGTGCTTTCATCTCGCTAATCGAGGTTTTAGATCAAACAGTGTAATTAAGCTATAAACAGAGGAAAAACCTTAGACATAGTAATTTCCATAGAAAATCATAAAAGGTTGACACTTCGGATCCCAAAATACAGTTTAGAAATGTTTACAACATATTAACTAAACCAAGTCGACTAGACGACAAAATCAGAGTTTATCTACAAGCATCTCCCAAAATCCTATGGCCGTGGCAGCCAGGCTGGCCAAACATGTACACGCCGCCCCACGCCTGCTATACTCATGGTTGGTTGATCTTCTCTTTACCCTTACCTACACCACAGAGCATTTGTGAGCCGAAGCCCAGCAAGAGAACCCACAAACAGATAACATATGCAACACATATATCACGCATATAAATAGGCCACCAATTGGCTAAACACATACGGCCTAGCCGTCCCAGGCGTTTACCAAGCACTGGATTTGCGGACCACGCGGTGAGGATATCCCAGGTATCCTACTAGGGACTCGCCCTGGCAACTTGCACTCCACGTGCTTAACACTGCTCCCGGCCCCGTGCCGTTCTCGGCCCTTCGCCGTTCTCGGTCTACACCGTTCCCAGTTCAAGCCGACAATTCACATCATAATACACATAGCATAACAAGTAAGTATAGAATTCTAGCATAATCAGATAAAGGGCTACGCCCCGCAATTCTAACATATTGGGCTCGGCCCTACATATCAATCGATTCAAACACACTGGGCTCAGCCCTGCATATCAGTCCATTCAAACACATTGGGCTCAGCCCTGCACACAAGCTCTATGGGAACAAGGGTTCTCTTACCTGAGTTCCGAGCTTTCTGAGCACCGATGCCCCGAACACAGTCCTCCAACGAGAGCCTCGTCGAAACCCTAGTCACAACACATTAACAATGTCCATCCATCAAATTCTAATCAAACAAATAACTTAGAGCCATAACCCAACCTCCGGGTCATTGAATTCTATTAATCCGGGTGATATAATCCATCCCGAGATTTACCCCTTGAGTTCCCAAGCCTAAAATACCCTTAAAACTCAAACTGGCACAAAGGGTTGCGGCCCCACCCACAAGAGCCGCGGCTAGCCTCAAAACAGAGGCTAGCACCTCACTGACCCCCACACGGGCCGCGGCACGCCCACCAGGCGCCGCAGTGTGCATGAGCTTCTTGGCCTCCCATGGCCGCGCGCGCACACGGGCCGCGGCGCACCCCTCCTAGGGCCGCGGCTCTCACCTCCGAACCCAGATTTTCCACCATTTTTCCACACCTTTCCTCTAGCTAATTCTCCCAAAACTCACCTATCAAACCCAGATATTTAACACATACATACCAGCTCAATATCAACAATAAACCCCATCAAAATCTGCTCCAAAACCCAACTAAAATACTCAAGAACCTATCAAACTTAACTAGCATGCATATTCTAGCAAACCAGCAACAATTCTCAACATAATCCCAATAATTAAAGCTTACCTTGCTGAGTTCAATCCCTGTAGTTGATCCTTAATCCTCAAGCTTTAAGCTCCTAGGTTTCCTCAGCCCAATCCCTTGCTTAAGCTAGCTTGCTCCAAAAATTCCCTTTGATATGCCTTAGAGAATGAAGGAGAGAAAGATGTTAAATGGTGAGATGCTATCCTTAGTTCAGAAGGAGAAGTATAGAGGTCGGTTTCCCAAAGCTTCTAAGTAAATCCTCTTTTTTTTGTTTTATTCAGCTTAAGTCTATATGGTTACCTCAAGGCTTGGGGTACCAAAACGTCCCCGAGGGCAAAATGATAAATTTCCCCAATATTCCCGCCTAGACATTCTATCCTCAAATATATCTCCAAATATTTATTTTCATGTCCCGATAATCCCATAACACACCTAGTACCCAAATTAACCCTCGACTCCCCCCGAGTCAGAATCTCAACCCTGTTGCGACTCTCTGGCTAACCGCTCCCTAGGACTGTCTCAAATCGTGCTGCACAGACATTTCACATATATATAACATATATCACATTCATGCCCCCAATATCCAGATGGGTCCCACATGCACATTTAACTCACTAAACATGCATCATTATCATATAACCACATTAATTCACCCATTAACACATTAAAGCATAATAAATCATTTATTGCCCTCCAGGCACACTAATCAAGGTGCAAAGCCTGATTAGCAAATTCGGGTCGTTAGAGGACTGATGAGAATTAATTATCTTTATAAACTTGTCATTTGACATAAAGATTTAATTCTAATAAAATAGATGATCATTTGTATATCAGTCTAAATCCTGAGTATTCATGAACTCCTGTTTGTGTTTATTGGATCTTTTGATTTAGTCGTTAAGGTCTCTTAGTATAATGAGGCAAATGACTTTTGTTTTGGAGATTCAATATCATGGATGACTGGGAACATGAATTACAATAATGGAATCCATACTTTCCTAACGGATCGAATATTTGTTCCCTTAAGGGTTAATTCTGGAACTGAATAATTATTTAGCTTGAAACTATAATTTGATTATAGATTAATTATTTACTAGTGAATTATTGGTACTTAAGAATCGAGAGGTAATTAGAAGGGTAAGTATATCAAAAGAAAGATTTGTAGAGAGAATGACTTAATTGAAAAGGAATTAATTTTCCAAAGAAGGGAAATAATTATGTGATAGTTATAGGTAATTGATTATTTATGAATTAATTATGTAGTTTTTAATTTAAAAAACTACAGGTTAAAATTAATATTATTCTTGTTTGGATTAATATAAAGAGAAATAATAATAAATATCTTATTTAGAATAAAATATTTATTTATTTAATTTAAAATTAATATTTTAAGATAAAGATAATTTTGAATTAGCTGATATTTATATTGGGATAAATATATTGTCTTAAAAGTTGATTAAACAAACAAATGAGAAAAAATAGGGAAACCCTAATTGATGTGGGTGACACACTCACTGTATAGTGATTGTGTGCCGCACACACGGATTCCCCATCCTTGTGATTTGAATTTTGAATTTCAAATTATTTATTTAATCAGTTATTTAATTATTCCTTTTCAATATGATTTAAATAAATTATTAAATATAAATATCAGATCAATTTAGATTTGAATTTGAATTTTAATAAAATATAGATTAATTATCTTTATAAATTTGATAGTGCAATACTTTTAGATTAGGGTTTTGATTAAGGAATTTTTAAGCGATTAAAGATTAGACTCTCTCTCTATGAATGCAATAGTTTTCTCAAACCTAAAAACTATTCAACTCATCTTCTCTCAGTCAACCCTCTCTATATCTAATGTGTTGAGTACATCTAGATAGTCACATAAATCAACATTTTGAGTCCTACGTGCCCTCACATGTCCTTGTGTGTTTGAGGATTGGCCTGGAAGATCAAGGTGTGAGCTTTCAGAACATTGGACAGGAAGATCTTTGATTTTAGACAAAGAAAATCAAGGACACTTGATAGGCTACAAGAGGTAATCTCTTATCTATTTTGTATGTGATTTAATATTTATATAAGTGTATGATTCTTGGTGGTATTAATAATTATTAAAAAGGGCCCAAATATTCCACTGCGTACCTCTGATTTGATCATTTAATACCAACAGAGCATTTTTCAAAGTCACAAATGCTTCTTCACACTCATTAGTGAACTCAAATGCTCAATTTTAGTAAAGCAAGGAACAAAGAGGCTTAATTTTTTTTTGAGAAATCTTTGATAAACCCTCTATAGAAACCCACATGATCGTGACAGGTGATGGAAACTCCTCAATGACTTCAATACTTGCTCTATCTATCTCAATGCCTTTGTTAGATATCTAATGGCTAAAAAAATGCCCTCGTGTACCATAAAATGACATTTCTCACAATGAAGCACAAAGTTTGTTTCTTCACACCTCTCCAACACTTTCTCTAGATTAGCCAAGTTAGTGTCTAATGATGTGATTCTAAATGATTTGAACCCCAATAATAATAATGAGACACAAAAATCAATTTAGAAGAAGGATGCCTTGGATCGTTCTAAAATTATATTCTAATAGATAACAAAGAACCTTGACCCGTTATCTATAATGAGATAAGAACCAAAGGTATAAGAAATATATTACACACCACACTCAAGAAATGAGAAGGATTGTGAGTGATAAGTCATGAAACGAACACTAAAATAAAGATCTTGATAAGTTTTAAGAAGTTCTTTGAAGAATCAAAGGGAAAACACTCTCCAAAATATATTGATTCCAATTATTTGCTTTGTAATCTTGTCTCTCCCCCTATTTATACTTGGTACATCCCTCCAAGAATAGGAAAGCCATATTTAAAGCATTAAATTGATACATGCATCAATATAGACCAAAACCCTTCAATTCTAGATTATTAGTTTTCTAGAAAGTAGCTAAATGGCTGAATACAAAAAGTATAACTTTAGCCAATCCAAATATAACTAAATGTCATAAATATATAGCCATAAACCCTCTAAACTCAAAGGCCACATTTTGGAAGTTAACCAGCCACTTCAAATTTCCTTGTTGACCCAAATTTCTATCAACTCAATAAAACGAGATGAACAACTCATAAAAAGGAATAATTGACATAGTAGATTTTTACGTGGTTCGGTTGTGAACGAGGCCTAGCCCATGAGTGACTTGTATTATAGAAAGATTGCTGGAATCACATGTTTTTAGGGTTTATAGCCAGGGCAAAGGATTGTCTTGCTCCAAGTTAATTAGGAGTCCAAAAACTAGGGTTTTCGATCCTTACAAAGGACCTTCTCATGACCTATTTATAGATTGCATGAGGGGAGATAGAGGACTATCAGCCTTTATTATATCACATAAGATTTCATATTCTTTGGGGAATATTCATGATACAATAGGTAAATTACCTGTGATGTGTAGCCATAGGACTATCAGGGAGGTTTTCTAGCTTAAAAATTAGGTGGTCCCGAAAAAATGATAGAAAGGACGCCTGAGACCATTCCCTAGAAAAGTGGTCCCCCAAATCTCCGAGATCCTTGTGAGGACGTTATGGAGAATTCTCGACCTCCCAAAGAGTCACCACATTAAGGTTTAGCCTCGATACACTCTCAAGGGGTTGGTCTTCAGGAGCTTACGAAGGGTCTCGAGGCCCCTCCTCGAGGTCCTGGAAATTAGTAGTTCGTTCATGTAACGTCATATAGTCTCCCCTCTGAGAACTCTTTGGGAAATATATCTCACACGCTACCACGTGTTTCTAGGTGCTGACATGGTTGACAGACCGAAAAAGCCCTAGAACATGCTTCAATAACATTGAATAGGCATTGATCTCCATTAAGTGCTTCGTCAAACCTTCTAATTCTTCCTCTTGTAATTGGCCCAATTGGTACATGCAATGGATCTTTTAGTGTTGCTCCTTTATTCTAATAATTAAGAATCATCAAACATTAAAAAGTCATCCATAAATACGTCAAGGGTCTACTTCACCATATCTGAGAAAATAGCCATCACACAATGTTGAAAAGTAGTGGGTGCATTGCATAACCCAAATGACATTCTCCGGAAAGAAAATGTGCCATATGAGCAAGTAAAGATGGTCTTTTCTTAATCTTTAGGAGTAATAGAAATCTTGTTGAAACCAGAATAACCATCAAGAAAACAATAATACTCCTTCCCTGCTAGTATATCAAGCATCTAATCAATAAATGGCACTGGGAAGTGATATTTTCTTGTTGCATTGTTTAGCTTTCGATAGTCCATACAGACATGCCAACCAGTCACTGTTTTAGTGGGAATCAACTCATATTTATCATTAGCTACCACTGTTGCTCCTCCTTTCCTGGGAACACATTGAACTGAGCCGACCTAAGAAATATCTAAAATTGGGTAGATAATACTAGCATCTAAACACATATCACATCCTTTTTATCCACTTCTTCATGATGGGGTTAAGTCTTCATTGCTGCTCTATAGAGTTGCTACAACAATCTGCTAGTAGAATTTTATGCATGTAAATTGATGGGCTAATACAATTGATATGATCCATTGTCAACCCAAGTGCCTTTTTGTATTTCTTCAACACATTGATGAACATAGTCTCATTTTCTAAGCCCAAAGCTACCAAAATGATCACGCGCAAGGTATCTTCATCCCCCAAATAAGTTAGGAATGGTGCCCTTTAAAGCATATGTATTGGACAATTTTTTTGTGAAATAAATAATTGAAATCAATTTTTGCATATATTGATTGTTTATTATTATTATTTGAATAATATTATATGAATATTAAAAAATTCTCAAATTCGTTATCGTGACTATATTGGTACAAGAGTATTAAGATTTTAGGGAACAAAATGAAAAGTTCACAGTAAAACAAAGTTATGTGGAATCATTGGATTAAATACCGTTAGTACGGTTCACTAGTATTATGAATACATGTGATCTAGATCCAGATTACTTATGTAGTAGAAGATCTTAGTGGAGGTACGTTGTATAATGTGATTATACAAAACTGGAGGTGATATGTTATTAATACTTAGTTAAATACCATTTTATTTTATAATTATTAATTAAACATATCAATAAGATCATCATATACAAATTGATCTCAATCCTGAAGTTTCTATGAACTCCTATTTGTGTCATTTGATTCACTTGTTATGGTTTGCCAAAATGATTAGGCTGAATTTTTTTGTTTTAGGGACTCATTGATGTAAGTTGTTGGGGAAATAGTATACAGATAATGAGTCTATATGTTTCTGCGATGAATTGAATAATGGTTCCCTCAAGGGTAAATATTTCGAGCTGAAAGGTTGTTGAGCTTAAATTCATAAATCAATTAATGAATTAACCTTCACTAGTAAAGTTAATGGTACTTAAGGAAACAAGAAATAATTAAAGAGGTAAAACGATGATCTCATCCCTACATTAATTATGAAACACTAATAGATGATTGAATTGTATGTAATGATTAAATTGATTGATGCTTTTTATCTCAAAAAAGTACTCTGTAAATAAATGTTTATAATTGCAAGAGTATAGTCTCATATTATTAGTGGAATAACATTGAGATTAATAAATTCACGTTATTATATTAAAGAGATTTAATTAATAATCTTAATTTTTTGGAGCTTGAAATTATAGGTGTATAGGTTCCTGAGGTGGCTCTATCAATATTGTTCAAGGTACAAGTTGGAAGAAATTTGTTCTTCAGGGCAAATATGTAATTAAGATTAATTAATTATAATTTTAAAAATTAATAAATAATAAAAATAATTAGTTTTGAATTAAATATTTTTTATTTATTTCAAAATGTGAAAAATAAATCTGGAAAATAAATCTGAAAATTTATATTATATTAGAATTGGTTTATAAATTTATTCAGATAATTAAAATATTTATCTAATAAGGTTTATTATCAACATTTAGTTATTTTATCATTTTTTAATAAATATATTATTAAATAAATAAATAAAATTGTTAAGACACATGTCTCAAAAAGGACATGTGGGCATGTAACAAAGTTCCAAGATTCAGTCTAATATATTTATTTAACTAATTTAAAAACTAAATTTTTTGAATTTTTGAATTTTGAATTTTAAATTTGATTCAATTATTAAAACAATGAAAAAAAAGAAAAGATTTTTCTAGAGTTTTAAAAAGAGACCTAGTGATTAAGTTTTCTAAGTTTTTCACAGATACAGATACAGAGAGAGAAAATATATTGTATCTTTTCTTTAAGCCTGAAAATCAATCTGAGACCTAATTCCAATATCTCATGTGTTGAGTACATCTTGTGAATCACTAAATATTCCCACCGTTACTCTACGTGCTCATACACATCTTAAGGTGTAGAGAACACTTTGGAAGATCATGTTTTGAGTACTTCTTGATTGCTTGGATTGGATCTTCGTTAATTAAGTACTAAAAGATTGCAAGGACAATTAATAGCCATCAACTAGTATGTTCTTCTGTGACGTCTCGTGTTTCGAACACACGTTAGTAGCCAGTTCGAACCGGTGAAGACTTATGTGGAATATTATTTTGATAAATGATATTATATGAATTTGTGATAATTCGTGAATTTTTATAGCCGCTGCGATGATCTGGTAAAGGATCTAGTTTTATGCAAAGAAAGATTGGTCTCGGACCAAGGGGTAAACCCTAATGATAGAAAAATGTAGGAATAAATAAAATAGGAAATATTATGGCATAACAATATTATTTGTTTGGCAACTGGGAAATTATTATTAAGCCAATAAATTTTAAGAGAATTGATTGAGGTTTGAATTAAAATCAACTGGGCTTAAGAATGAAAATTTCTTGCTCGGGCCTTTAAGTACATTTTGGTCAATATGTGATAAATTGACTAAATTATTGGATATTGTGACAAATTTTATTTTTGGTCACAAATTAATATATTTAATTATTCTTGGAGATTTAAAAACTATAGGTTAAAAATTAAGGAAAATTTGGAGCACAAAATTTACCAAAGGGTCCTTGAGTTCTTTATGTGTGAGGTAAAATAGGCAAGGGCATAAAGGTAAATTCCAAGGGAAGAGAGAGAGAGATGGGAGGCAAGGTTAGGGGGTAGACCCTAGGGCTCTCATGAGCTAGGACACATACCCCAAAGACCTAAGAATAGGAAGAGTTTTACCCTATTCACAAGTTAAGAGTTTAATCATTATTTTTCTCTCAAAACAATTTTCTCTACCATTCCCTCTCCCAAATTCGAAACCCTCTCTATCCCTGACCTCCATTGCTGGAAAAAACTCCCTTCTTAGCAAGCTACACTCATCTTCTCCATTGGAGAAGGAAGAAGTTAAAGAATAAATCCTTGTCTAGTGTAAGTATAAAACTCCTTGTGCATTTCCTTCTCTTTCCCTTCATACCTGAAACCCTAGGAGGTCTTCTTGTGCATGCATGTAATCTAATAGCCATGCATCACATTGATCTTGTGTTTTATTAAAATCTATGGTTGTTTCTTTGAGTTTTGTGATGATTTTTGTAGATCTGGTTGTATATGGTATTTCAATTTTGGAGCCTATTTTATGCTTAAGGTTGAGATTGTATGATATGATGAATAGCATGCATGCATGTGGCTAGGGTTTATGCTAGAAATGCTTGTTGTGGTTAAGTGTGAGTAAAAATGCATGCTGCCAAAATTCATGGTCTGGCTTCCAATGGGTCAGATCGCACCCTACTGCCTCTGTTTGTAAAAATAATTTGCATAGTTGGGTAGTGATTTGAGAGTAATTGATGTTAGGCTTTGGAAAATCACAAAAAAGTATTTTTAAGCCCATGTTATGTACTTTTTGGCATTGTGATGCAAATCTGGAAAATTTCTGGGCAGCATGCACTACCCAGATTTCTTTATCTTTTGAATGAGTTTTACTAATCTAAAAATTATGAAATTTAGTAGGATGTTAGCTGATACATGTATAAGGGTTTCTGTAAAAATTTAGAGGAAAATATGTTATAGTTTAAGAGAAACAATTTTTCAAAGTTTTCCGTAAAATCTGGAAAAAACTTACGGGCAGCAAGCACAGCTGAGATTGCTCTAATTATTTGAAAGGGTTTTACAATAAAAAAAATTATGAAATTTTTAAGCAAGTTTTTTGAAATATGTATGAGGACTCCTGTAAAATTTAAGAAAATTGTAAAACGGTTTAAGAGAAACAAATTTTCTAAGTTTGCCCTAAATTTTGAAAAGTAGTAATTTCAGACCATAACGATAATTTATTTTTGGAAGGTTAGTTATCCTAACCTAAAACGAGTTTTGACGTGAGATTTTTACCTAGTTCCCGTTCTTATGACACAGAATACGTGAATGATAGTTCAAGGGCTTTGGCCAAAAACTCAACTTATGTCAAAGGTTTAAAAATGGACTTTTATCACTTTAAATAAAGAAGTAAAGGAAAAATTGTGGAAATTGGAAAATGGTTCTTTTTATAAATGTAACTAAGGATTTGGATGTTAAACCGATCTAAGATTAGTTGGAGATAAATAAAATATGATTTTTACCATTTTAATAAATCAATGGTCCAATTGTCCTTCTTTTCAAAAATACCACAAAAGAGGTTTTAGATTATCATTAAACTTGGTAGAAATAGAAGTTTACGTTAAAAATGATCTTCATAAACAAAGGGTGACTTTTCAATAATAATAATAATAATAATTAAAGAGTAAAAAATGAGTATTTTGGTATTATGAAAGGAAATGGTGAACTTCATAAAAGGACGAAAATTATGGTATTTTTCTAAAGATACGATTTTGTTCACTCTTTTTTCTAAAACCAGAGTACCAAATGATCAAATAAGATAATTCATTCTTGAATAAATATTAAAACACACAGTATGGAGAGCATGTTACTGTGAGGCCGATTTTCCTACGATAAATTAAAGACTGAAAAGAAAACCCGACCCTATACACTATGAAGTGTATAAGAGGCTACTGTATAGAGTGTCTGGGAATTTATTGATTAAAAATATTATAGAATATTAGCTATATGTATATGCCATAGTTTAATATGAGTACACTATACTAATTACAGTAACTGCCAAAGGGAAAAACGAATAGCGGTATTAACGATCCAGCTGGGAACTATGAACTCCAAGTATGTTAGCCTTTCCCTTTCTTGGCTATAACATGAATATACTAGTGTGTGCTTGTAGTAGTAGATTACACTAGTTTTGTTTTGTTCATTAAGACCAGGTATGCTTAATACCTACTCCTGTAATGCTTTTGCATTCTGCAGATAAATGGTAAGTAGGTTCGGGTTGGAGCAAAAATCTTACCGTAATATAGTCCAGGTTGGAGCCAAGACACGGTAAGCTAAATTCCAAGTCAGAGCCAGGATATGGTAAAATTATAGTCCGAGTTGAAGCCAGGACATGGTAAAAATTTTGTCCGGGTTGGAGCCAGGACATGGTAAAATATAGTCCGGGTTGGAGCCAGGACATTGTAAGATAAAGTTCGGGTTGGAGCCAGGGCATGGTAAGATAGTCTGGGTTGGAGCCAGGACATTACGAGTGATTCCGGGTTGGAGCCATGATTCTTTGTGTTTGTTCGAATTGATTAAGTTGTGTAATTATATATATCTCGAATGTTCTGGAATTTTCTGAGTGCAGGTTATTATGATATGCGTGACATGGTTGTTAGGTACAATCAAATTATTTGATTCTGATTTGGCTATTACTTGACAATTTTATGATAGTGTTGGAACTTTTCCAATACCCTAATGACCGGTAGCTATAACTACCTTAGGTCAACCCGTTACTTGGTTTAGTATACTTGTGTTGTAAGGCTATTCTTACTAAGCGTTTTCGCTTACCTAATTGTTTCATGTTGTAGGTAAGTGCAAAGGCAAAGTGGATCAGTGAGCGACGGAGTCTGCTTCTTGATATGTACATGTGGCTTGACCTAGGGAGGTTTTTGATGGATCAACATTTTGAAAATAAAAAGTTGAAAGCTCGTTATTACTTTTGGAATAATTACATTAGTATAACTATGTGGAGGAGTATTTTTCTTTCTGTTTGCTAAACTAAAAGTGTGCGCACACGACCTTTTTAAAAGTTTTTCTTATGTGGATTTTCGGTATGATGAGTTAAAGTGAAAGTTTTAAATTTCCACATGATTTTTGGTCTTGTATGTTTTTGGCAGTTACATCTTCCTATTTGTATTTGTTTTGATTAATTCACGTATATCAATGGATTTATTATTTGAAGTTTGTTTAAATAAATTTTTTGAAATCTCTTGGGCTCACCATCCCGTGCATTATGTTGCACACATAGTAAGCTTACCAACATCTCTATCATCGGCCATAACAATAGCAATTGTTGCATTTTTAGCACCCATTACAACTACATTACGGATGGGTTGTGCTTGTAACTCCTCTACCCCTTCAGCCTTTTCAGCCATATTAGGATGAAGTTGAGCCAGTTGGTTCCTTAAACTTCTTCTAAATGTGCGTTCAATCTCTGCGTCAATAGGGGCTAGCTCAAGGTCTTGCTACTCGTTCATGCAACATGATAATCTAGCAAAGCACAATAACACACAAATAAGATTAGAGCAAAATAGGAAAAAATAAATTTTGAAGTAATTAATAATATACAAAATTTGAATTTCAATTCTCGACAACGGTTCCAAAAACTTGATGTGTTAAAAGAACAATGTGCAAGAGTACACATTCACAAAACAAGTAATGCAATGATAAGTGAGTACCATCTCCACAATGATTGAATTAGCTGTAACGCCCCGCGTTTCGGGCACCTACTAGTAACTATGCCGGGGTGGTGAAATATGTATAAAATATTATTTTGATTAACAATATATGCTTGGGAAGAAAATTGCATCTTGTTAGTGTTAGCCAATGTGTAGTTTTAAGAAAACTGAGAATTTCGGTCTCAAACCGAAATTGAAACCTTAACCGGATAATTTCTCACATAAAATATTTTAATGGAAATGCATATTTATGGAAAAATATTAATGGGCATAAAATTATTGGATTTTTTAAGGTCTAAAACATGTGATTTATGTATAAAAAATTCATTTTTGTGAAAAATGCTTATTTAGCCAAAAATAGAATTTTGGATAATTTATTTCTATGAGTTATAAACATAGGAGTGTGACAAATTAAATTAAATGGAAATACACATTTAATTTAATTACCCTATGTTAGAAATTTAATTTGGTGAGGCAATAAAAAAAATTATCAATTGGTAATTATTTTGGGATAAATAACTAAAAGAAGATTAATTAGGTAATTAGTGATTATTTGAGAAAAATATTAGGGATAATGTGGATTAAAGGGGGCAGCAGCCTAGGGTCTTTATGGTAATTTTATATATTATTTAGAGCTTAATATAAATAGGAAAAGTCAAAATTTATTCTTCAATTTTACAATTTCTTTCTCTCTCAAGCTTTTCTTTTCTCTTCCTTCTCTTTACATGGCCAAGACCCTCTTCCTTTTCTCTCTGAATGTTTTTCACAAATCTCACACAAATTTCTCCCAAATTCACACTTGTAGTGATTATGTTCAAAGATTATGTATTCTGCCTTTCATGTGTATTTTTGTGTGTTTAAATTAATTATTGTTATTGTCATAAGGCATATTTGATGGCTGATCATGCATGCATGGGTGTTTTTGCGAATGGTTATAAGAGGAATCCAACATTCTACTAGGTTTCCATGATTTTATGTGCAAAATGTATTAATCTTGACTTCCAAAGGATGAAGCGAAATCTATATATACTTGTTTCTGTATTTTATTATTTCTAATATGTATTTTAGGAAGATTAGATACTCATAGTATTTTGAAATGTTAACAAAGGTATAATATTGCCCAAGTTATGATTCTTACAAATTTATTATGCAATATGGAAAAATGATTTTTAGAAACTGTGCACACAACCAACTTTGGACAACAAGTTGCATGAGAAAATTAATATATTTTTGGCTGATTTTTTTAATGAACATTTTTGTGATATTTGTAATAAAAATGATAAAGATTTAAAGAAAAATATTAAAAAGGCTAACAATTATAATATTTTAAAGTTAGAGAAAAAAATTAAGAATTTTCAAAATAGGCTCTCTGAGCAGCCATTTTTGTTGACGTTTTTCACTAAGTTAAAATTATATTTTTGATCCAATTTTTTGTATAGACATTTTTAACATACCCTTATATGAATCTAAGAAATTTCAGACCTAAATAATCAAACAAATAGATTTTATGTTCTCTCAAAGTTTTAGAAAAATATTAAAAAATTTATGGACAGTTTTAAAAGGCACTTTTTTAAAATAGTTTTCACTAAGTAAAAATGATTATTTTTGTATAAAAATAGACAAGGGACTTCTTGGAATTTGGAAAATTTTAGTGTTAAAGATTAAATTTTTTTTTTAAAGTTAGCAATTTATCACAAAAATTGACAACTTTTACACTTTTAGTATATTTTAGTCTTAATTGTTATGGGCGTAAATTTTATACAGTAAATAATAATTAGGATTAATTTGGATATTATAATTAATAATTATATAAATTGATAAATTTTTGTTTAAAGAAAATAAAAAGGGTCCAAAGCCCTAATTTTTAAGAAAATTGGATTAATAATTTTTTTAATCAAACTAACTTTCTCTTAGATTTTTTAAAAACAAACTTTTTTTAATCATCTTTGTAATTATTTTCTTAATCAACTAAAATTAACTTAGTAATCAAAATTTTACAAATTAATAATTTGTGAAAAATTATAAGTTCTTAATAATTTATCAAAGAAATGGTAAAATTGGTGTAGCGCACCAATTTTTATATTTTTTTATCAAATAGTTTGTGATTGTAATTTCATGATTGTTCAAATATTTGTTTTGTTTTATATTTAATTGTTAAACGTATAATTAATTAAATTGTTTTTTTGTTTTTGTACATGAGTGTTGTGTGTTTGTTTGTGTGTGTGTGAGTGCATGGCAAGTAAGTTGAACATGCATTGTTTGTGTGTGTGTGAGAGAGAGAGAGAGAGAGTACATAGAGTAGACTTGAACCTAGACTAAATTGTGGAAATGAGGATATTTCCATGTTTAGAAAATTCTATCATAAAGGGGGAAGTTTCTAGAAATACATGTGTTCACATAGAAAAGATGAAACAAAACAAGAGGAGAAGAGAAAGAGAAGTGGTAATCAAATAAAAGAGTTGTCATTTTTAGAGTTCCCGTAACTCTGGATAGAGCCTCAGTAAAACAATCATAACTTGAATTGTATGTGTCCGATTTATACAAAGTTTGTACCATTAGAAAGATAATTTGATAACCTACAATGTTGTAGAAGGAAATACGCATAAATTTGCAAGATATCATTATCAAAATCGAGTCCCAATGTGGCAAGACCTTATAGCCGCGAAAATTTCACTTTCGTTATTAGTGTGGAAAGCCAAGGACTGAAAGAGGGAGAGGACTTTTGCAGTTGTCATTTTAGATAGATCAAAATGTATTTATTTAATTAATTAGATTTTGGAATTAAATAAATTAATTTTTTTTATTATTTTAGAAAACCTAGTCCACACAATATATAGAACCTTAGGATCCTAGAGAGCATTTTTCTCATCATTTCTTGTCGGCTGCCTAATTCACAAGGAGAAGGAAGAGAGAAGAACATAAAGAAAGGATAAGGAAAAAAGAAGAAGGAGAGAGAGGAGGTTCAAAACCTAGGAGAGAAAAAGAGAAGAGAAGGTAAGGTAATCTTGAGTTTTGAATTCTTTAATCTCTTCTTCTCTTCTTAATTCTAAGGTATAGTTTTTTTAGGTTTTCTTTGAGCCTAGGTTATTGTGGTATCAAAGGGCTTAACCTATAGCTAAGTGTTATTCTACACTATCAAGAGGCAACATAAACTTGTGATTTATTTCTTTTCTTGGTGAATGATTTTTCATATATAAAGGAATGTTAGAATTGTGGTGGTTGTTTTGTAACGCCCCACGTTACTAAGGCTGCTTCCTCGAATGAAGACTGACCCTGGAAACCAACATGAGTCTTTCCAACATGCTTTGTCCTCACTCGCAGGCTTCCTGGGAAAACTTCCCAGGAGGTCACCCATCATGAGACTACTCCAGGTCAAGCACGCTGAACTTTGGAGTTCTCAAGTGATGGGCTACCGAAAAGAAGATGCATCTTGTTGACATAGGTAGTACTCATCAATCCATTTAAGCCATCTTAACCTGTGTAGTCCCATACCTACACAGTCTTAAAATCATCACACATGACCTTCCCCAAGCAATATGGGATTGCATAACCTTTTACCCGATCCTCCCCCTGCGAATCACGAGATTGCAACTGTCACAATCACCTCCCGCCTTAGGGGTCCGACGTCCTCATCGGCCACACTTCCGGCTGGGTCAAGGCTTTGATACCATTTATAATGCCCCACATCACTATGGCTGCTTCTTGGAATGACGACTGGCCCTGCAAACCAACATGAGTCTTTCTAGCGTGCTTTGTCCTCATTCGCATGCTTCCTAAGAAAACTTCCTAGGAGGTCACCCATCATGAGACTACTCCAGGTCAAGCACGCTTAACTTTTGAGTTCTCAATTGATGGGCTACCGAAAAGAAGATGCATCTTATTGGCATATGTAGTACCCTTCAATCCATTTAGGCATTCTTCAACTGTGTAGTCCCATACCTACACAGTCTTAGAATCATCACACTTGACCTTTCCCAGGCAATGTGGGATTGCGCAACTTTTTACCCGGTCTTTCCCCTTGCGGATCACGGGATTCTGACTGTCACAATGACCCTTAACTTATGAAATGGTAAAAATTAACTCTTAAATTAGCTCAAACTGATTTGGAATTTGTTAAGTCACCAAATCCTTAGTTATCTTTGCAAGGGATTACTTCTTCTCATTTCCAAAACTTTACTTCCACTATTTAATTTAAAGGGGTAAAATCTCCTTTCTAAACGTTTGCCCTAAGTTGAGTTTCAGGCAAAAGCCCTTAAACTATCGTTCGTGTATTCTGTGTCATAAGGATGGGAACTAGGCAAAAGCCTCATGTCAAACTTGTTATAGGCTAAGAGAACTAACCTCACAAAAATCATTTTTTCGTTAAGGTTAGAAATTAATACCTTTTAGTTTTTAGGGAAAAATTAGAAAAATAATTTCTCTTAAACTGTGATACATTTTTCTATTAAATTTTACACGAGCCTTTATACACATTCTAACTAATTCCCTTGAAAATTTCATAATTTTTGGGATTGGGCAGTGTCTGCTGCCCAAAAGTTTTTCTTAGATTTTAAGGTAATTTTGAAAATTTATTTCTCCTACACCATAACCTAGATCTTTATACATGTATAAATTAGCTTCTTTAAAAATTTTAGGAATTTTATAGTAATAAAACTCATCAAAAAGTTTAAATCAATCTGGGCAGTGCTTGCTGCCCAGAAGTTTTGTTTCCAAATTCTAGGGAAAATTTTGAAAAATCATAACTCTTATTTGTTAACACATTTTCCTCTAAAATTTTACAGTGACCTTTATACATGTTTAAAATAACAACCTACCAAATATCATAGCTTTTTGATTAGGAAAACCTGGTCAAAAGTTAAAAAAATCTGGGCAGTGCATGCTACCCAGAAATTTTCCAGAATTACATAATAATGCTAAAATGTTCATAATTTGAGTTTAAAAATACCTTTTCACGATTTTCCATAGCCTAAAATCAATTACTCACAAGGATATATGAAAATACACAATTATTTTTTACAAAAAGAGACAATAGGGTATGATTTGACCTATTGGAAGTCGGACCACGAATTCTTGGCAGCATGCATTTTCACACAACTTAGCAACACTAAGCACATCTAGCATAACCCTAGCCACATGCATGCATGCAAATCATCAAATCAACCAATCTAACCCTCAAGCATAAAATAAAATCCAAAGACCAATAAAATAGTATATACAACTAGATCTACTAATATAAACCACAAATACTCTAGATACAACAAAAATTCTACCTTTGATGGTTCTAGCTTGGAGATGAGGTTCCCTTAGCTTTTCATACTTCCTCCTGGTGTTATATACACTCAAACTGAGCCCCAACAGTTCCACATGCAGATTTTTAAGAGAGTTATAGGGTAGAATATTTTAGATGAGTGGAAAAACATAAAACTCTAGAACCCTTACCTTTATTTCGATTAGATCACCAAAATGCTTCAAACATTGAGATTCTCCTAGAACCACCTCTCTTGAACTCTAGAATAAAATATCCATGCCATGCATGCATATCCACCCCTTAGGATTTCGGATTTGAAGAAGAAGGGAAACAAAGTGACAAGGTTTCAGACTTACTTCTACACTAGTCTTCCTTGAGCTTCTTTTTCCTTCAATGGAGAGTGAGTGTCTAAGCTTGAGGAGAGGAAGGAAATGAAGCCATGGAGGCTTGGTGAAGCTTTCGGTTTCAGGAGGGTTGAGGGGAAGAGAGAAGCTTGTCTGAGAGGAAATATGTTGAGAGAAAGTGAATAGTTTTTCTTTTATGAAAAGAAAAGATTAAGGTAAATAATGTGGAAGAGCAATAATCATTAGATTAATCTCTTGATCTTCCCTACAGTACGTTCCTAGACACTTGAGTACACTAGGGCATAGCCTAGTCGCCCATCACACCCTCTCTCCTCCCTTGGAAAAGACTTTTATGCCCTTGCCTATTTTCACCTCACTTTAAGGTACTCAAGGGCCCTTTTTGGTAATTTCACTCTCTAAAATTCCCTAAATATTTACCCTATAGTTTTTAAATATCTCCAAGATTAATTAATTAAGTTAAATGTAACCAAAAAATAAAATTTGTCACATATCATATAATTTTGGTAATTTTATCAAATTAACCAAAATGTCCTTAGAGTCTTGAGCAAGAAATTTTCATTCTTAAGCCCGGACGATTGGAATTAAATCATCCATCAATTTTTCTTAAATTTATTGGCTCGACTATAAAGTCCCAGTTGCCAGATATTTTTATGCCATAGTATTCCTCATTTTACCTAATCCGAGATTTTTCTGTTATTATGGTTTGCCCCTCGGTCCAAGACCAATTTTTTTTTTGCATAGGCCTCAACCCTTTACCAAATTAGCACAACGGCTATAAAATTCAAAAAATAACATAACTTCACATAAGATTATTTATCAAAATAATTTTTACATAATTCTTCACTGGCTCCAACTGGCTACTAATGGGTGTTCAAAACACGGGATGTTACAGTGCCATTGTGATAGTCAGAATCTCGTGATCCACAGGGGAAAAGACCGAGTAAAAGTTGTGTAATACCACATCACCAAGGGATGGTCAAGTGTGATGATTCTAAGACCGTGTAAGTATGGGACTGCACAGTTGAAAATGGCTTAAATCGATTGATGGGTACCACCTATGAAAACAAGATGCTTCTTCTTTTCAGAAGCCCATCACTTGAGAACTCCAATGTTTAGCGTGCTTGACCTGGAGTAGTCTCATGATGGGTGACCTCCTGGGATGTTTTCCCAGGAAGCGTGTGAGTGAAGAAAAAGCATGCTGGAAAGACTCGTGTTGGTTTGCAGGGCCAGTCATCATTCCAGGAAGTAGCCATAGTGACGTGGGGTGTTACATGTTTTTCATGAAGGGTATGTTTTATTTTGATACTCTTGGTTCTTGTTATAAATGAATCCATTACTTGTTTTGGAAAAGAAATGTAAGTTTGACAAATATATGTTAATAGTGATATTGTATAAAAATTGGTGTTTTGAAATCTCAATGATGGTTGGTGATTTGTTTCCCGTCTTGCAGCACTCTCCCTCCAGAGCTTGTTTTCTGCCTCTTCAGCAGTAAGTGCCTTCTCAATCGCCTGAGCATAAGTCATTCCCCCAGGTACTGTAGTAATTCTCACATCTCGGGCTATCATAGCATTAAGCTCCCAAATAAATCTGTCCTGCCTGGCTGCATCAGTAGGCACTAGGTCTGGTGCAAACTTTGCAAGCCTATCGAACTTTAGGGCATACTCTGTGATTGTCATGTTGCCTTGCACCAACTCCACAATCTCATTCACCTTCGCTGCCCTGATGACAACGTTATAGTATTTCTAGTTGAACGAGTCTCTAAACGCATTCTAACTCAGAGTAGAAACATCCCTGGTCTGTGATGCCATCTCCCACCAAATACAGGCATCCTCTCTGATCATATAGGTGGCATAGGCCACCCTGTCATTACCTTCCACCCTCATAAAATCCAGGATAGAAGTGATCATACTCATCCACTGTTCGGTTTTAATGGATTTGGTCCTCCCTCAAAGGTTGGAGGATGCTACCTCCTGAACCGCTCATACAAGGGCTCCCACCTATTCCCAACCTCAGGTGTTTGTACAGCTGGTGCCACAGTAGGTGGAAAAATAGGCGCAGTTCTCTCTAACGGAGTTTGCGATCTCAAAAGACGGATCTACTCCTCCTGACTCTGTAACTGAACTTGCATGTCTGCAAATATCTGCTGCCCGTTCTCAGGGACTGGAGGAGGGTTCTAGCCCTTGTCATCATCTCTTATAGAGTCCAAGAATTTTACTTAGCTAGTTAGATAGTAGTAGTAGTAGTAGTAGTAGTAGTAGTAGTAGTAGTAGTAGTAGTAGTAATGGCTAGTAATAGTTGTAGTATGTTTATTACTGTGGATTTTGGTTCAAGTCGGGACTTAGTTGAACACTCATAGCAACACTTATAGATTTTATAAGTTTAACCTATAGTTTACAAATATTAATTATAAGATAAGGTTTGATTAATATAGATGATTATGAAGATGATATTTATTGTACTATAAGGCTTAGATAGACCCAATAAGATAATGACACTTGTCATGTGCATGTTTCTTGAGAAATTAAGTATTTTTGAGGAATAGTTTTATAAGAAAAATATTTGAAAACCCCAGAGTCTACCAGCAGCTTTGAAATCGTTATAGGACTTAGTCAAAGCTATTTACTCAATTCAAATTAGGCTAAAAAAGTGCAATTACGTGTATAATATTTCAGCGTATGCCGATATATTGCAGCTCTAGGGGGCGATATATCACCACTCAGGGAATACGAAAAACACGTAACTTCGCACGAACACTTCAACGAGCCTCGGGAATATAAGGCCAGGCGATATATTGCCTACCATGGGCGATATATCGACTCTACGGAATTAATTTTGAATAATTTTGAAACCAAGCTCAATTCAACCCATAACCTCTTAGCAAGCCTCATAATTTTTTTGACCGAGTCTCAAGCCTCTTCTGAATGATTATTCAAATGTTTTTCAATTAAATAGTCATTATTTTATTCAAGCTAAAAGGAGATCTTTTCATTCTTGAACTCTATAAATAGGACCTAGTACCCAGCCATTTCTTTCATTCTTCAAGCTGAGTTCAAAGTCTTCAAGCAGCTAGGTTTACTTTAGAGTGTTAAACAATTGGGTTGGGGTTATAAGCTTTATCATCTTAAGCTTATTAAACACTTGGGAAGTAGGGTTAATAGTGTGTTTTTCGATATCGAGGTGTAGTTCGGTTATAGCGCATTCAAAGGTATTCCTATTCCTAGTTCATTTCTGTAAGTTTCATTAGTTTTTATAGTTTTTCTCTACACAAATCGTAACTCAATATTTTCCATTCTTGGTAAGGCAATTAAGTTCTTTGAACTTGAGGTTCTTTTCAGTAAGTTCTTCTTCTCGGTGGTTTAGACTCATTTCTTTTCATCTCTTTCTTTTATAAATACTCACATCCTTCTTGTTGGTATTAGGAGCGTTCCAAAATCCCATCCTTGTTCTCGCATCTTGGTATTTGGTAAGAAAAATAGGATAGTTATTATATGCTTATATGATTATGCTATAGTATGTTTTTGTATGTTATGATATATATATGTTTTGGGGCTTATAGTTGCTTAAATAGCAAACCCCAATACTTTTATGTTTTTGGGGCGTATAGTTGCTTAGCTAGCAAACCTCATTGTATTTTGAGGCTTATAGTTGCTTAGTTAGCAAACCCCAATGTTTACCATGTACATGGGTTAGAATTATGATATATGTTTATAGTTTAGGTTTCATGCTTTTAGTAGATTTTCCTTGCTGGGCATTAGGCTCATTCCTTTATTTTATATGTGCAGAAAATAGTTATGGCAGCAGGAAGATTCTTGGCGGCTTGGGATTGTGTATTGTGCTTTAAAGTTTTTAATAAAGTTATGACTATTTCATATGTATGTTTTCTTAAGATTAGTGTTTATGTGTAGTAGTTATTAATGGTCCAAAGTCTAAAATTAGTTGGGTCATTACATCTCTAGCCTCAGACCCCGTGCTGTTAGTCGTATAAATCGCCTTGGACGCATAGCTATCCAAGTTTATCTACAATCAACGACTCGTCGGTCATACAATGATGACATGGTAACAATATTTCCATAGTCCACCATTGGAACTCAACCAACCACAAGAAATCAAGATGCAAATAATCATTCAAATATTCATTCACATATAGTAGCAATGCTAATAAGCACGCCTCATAGTAGTCCCATAGCAGTCAAGGGCTAGGCCCTATCAATATCTCATGCACCCTATTAATAATAAAAAATTAAAGCATTTATATTTCATTCAAACATTTAAGTTTATAATCACATATATACAATTACCAAACCTTGAGTCGAGCTTGTCTTTAGTTGCGAGTGTACATGTCCTGCCAGTCTTCACAAACCCTTAAACCTAGATCACTCTGATACCAAGTTGTAACACCCTAGATAACCAAGACCGTTACACTGTATTTTTAAAATAGTGCAGGACTTTCTAATCAATCATTTGATTAAAAGTGTGGTCCTAAAGTCAAGAATCAGGTTAGGGTTAAAAGATTTTGATCGTAAACTAATATTTTTTTTTTATCAAAATAGATGTTTGGTACATGGAATCCCTAAAACAGGGTTCAAGAGACAAAGTTAAAAAATTCTCAAAAGTTATATACAATCCAATAGCCAATCTAATGACAAAATACAAATTTTAGGTTCGATCCCGGTACTTTCCCTCGGCCGTGGCGGACGAGCAGCTGATAATGTACGTCTCATCCCTAGAGCTCTCCCACTCATGGGTGATCCATCTTACCATTGCCTTTACCAGCACCACGTAGCACCCATGAGCCAAGGCCCAGCAAGAAAACCATAACAAGAAAACATAATCATAGATGATATTCAATCAATCATAACACAGTCATCCAAATATTCAACAAGTCATAGAAATCAAACTAATATCAGTATACATATATATTCTACAATTTATCTTGATCAATATGAAATATTCAGGGTTGGCACCCTTAGACTGGGCCCTCTGTTTACTCTACTGACTCCAGCTCGCTTAGGCTGAGTCCAGTGTTTATCTAGCTGGCCCTAGCTCACAGTGGCCGAGCCGCGTCCTGTGCGCAAATAATCAGGCCCGACTCTCTTAGGCCGTTCATTCTCATATGCTAAATCAATCATTTAGCCATACAGTACACATGTTCAAGTATTGAGAATCTCATTCCCGTTACAACCATTCAAGGGTGCACTTTTCTTACCTTGAATTCCGGGCGAAGATAATAGAACAGTCCCGAGCACGATCCATAGTCCTAAGGCTTGGCGATAAACCTAGTCACAGTGGTCAATGGGTAATCGTCAACGTCTAATCCATATAAATTCCTAGGAGATAAAAACTAGCCTGTCGGACCTCAATTTATACTATACCGGGTAGTAGAAATTGTCCTGAGCGCCTAGGTTCGAGCTCCCGAGCCTTACCAAACAAAGAAACCAACCTAAGGCATAAATCCTTAGGCGAGTCGCAACCTGGCCCCAAGGGTCGTGACTTGCCCTCAAGTCAGAGGCTATACCCCCAAGCCCAATGGGGAGGCAGGCCGCGACTTGCTCCCCATGGTCGCGGCGTGCCCCCAAATAGAGAGCACACCCAGGGCCTGATGGGCACATGCGCCGCGACACCCGTAAGCTGGGTCACGGCGTGCCCCCTTCGGACCCAAAAAATTCTGGGTTTTCTTCACACTTCTCCCAGCCAATTTTCCCAAAATTCAATCCAGTTAAACCCCATGACCACAACCAAACTTAGCCATGAATTTATGACCTTAACTCACCTAATTTAACACAGAAAACTCAACCCCAAACCAGTCCAATTCCAGCAATGATTCCAAACCTCATGCAAGCTTAGCCCTTAACGTAGCTCAACATAATTAAAGATTCTTGTATGAATTGCTTACCTTCAAGTGACAGGCTAATTCCTCATAGTTTCTTTGAGTATTCCTAGCTTGATCACCCAAATTTCCTTATGATTTTCCCCCTAGCTTCAAGCCCTCAATTCAAGAGTTTGATTCCTAAAGTTTCTCAGCAAAACACCCAACGTGTCACCTCCTCAATCTTCAATCTTCACTTAGCTTCACAAGGGAGTGTAAGAAAGAGAGTACGTGGGAGCAAAAGAGGAGAGTTTGAGAAGCTTTTCCCTTATGTTTCTGGTTACTTCCTAGGACTTACTGAGCTTATCCCCAGCTTAAGCAAATGAATCCCATGCCCCTCTAAGCTTACTAATCTTCCAAGGGTACTTAAAGGGTAACATAGTCATTTTCCCCAGTTCTCGCTAATTCCTCAAATGTTCCTAATATCAACCAATCAACCTAGTCATATCCAATTAATTACCAAACATATATTCATCATCTAATTGTTCCAAAACTATTCTCTAAATTCCAAATATACCCCTAGGCTTCCATGAGCCGGGTATTAAACCCCGTTGTGACTGTTTCGCTAACCACTCACTAGGACCATCTCGAGCCATATGTTGCGAATATATCCCCATAATAATGTGGTCTCAACAATTTATCACAAATAATCATATTTATGCCCTCAACGGGCCAAAATTAGAGATATGTTCGTATAAGCTATAAAGGGCCCATATGCATATTTGAACTTCATAAACATGCATATCACATATTCATATAATCATATTAATTATGCATGCCACATAATCATGGATTTAACCATGTAATCATACATATACCAATTATTCCCTCCCGACATGCTAATAAGGCCCTTAAGCCTTATTAGTGATTTTGGGTCATTACAACTATCCCATCCTACTGAGAATGTGGTCCTTAGAATTTACCTGAATAACTTGGGATACTGATCCTGCATCGATGACTCAAGCTCCCAAGTCGCTTCCTTGACCCTGCTATTCCTCCACAATACCTTGACTAGAGGAATCGTCTTGTTCCGTAGAACCTTGTCTTTTCTGTCTAAGACTTGAACTGGTTGCTCCTCATAAGACAAATATGTCTGCAACTCTAAATCTTCATACTTCAACACATGAGTCATGTCTGAGATGTACTTCCGAAGCATAGAATTATGGAATACGTCATGAACTCCCGACAAAGATGGCGGCAGTGCCAATCTATTGGCTACTTGCCCGATCCTCTCCAAGATCTCAAAAGGTCTAATAAATCTAGGGCTCGACTTGCCCTTTCTCTCAAACCTTCTCACCCCTTGCAACGGTGATACTCGGAAAAACATGTGGTCCCCTACCTGGAACTCCACATCCATATGCTTAGGATCAGTGTAGCTTTTCTGTCTGTTCTGTGAAACAAGCATTCGAGCTCGGATCTTCTCGATAGCCTCATTAGTTCTCTGAACCATCTCTGATCCCAAATACTTCCTTTCACCCATCTCATCCCAATGAATGGGTGATCTACACCTTCTTCCATATAACATCTCATATGGAGTTACTCCAATCGTTGATTGGTAACTGTTGTTGTATGAAAACTCAATCAACGGGAGACACTTACTCCAAGACCCCTCGAAGTCTATAACACACGCTCTGAGATGTCTTCCAATACCTGAATTGTCCTCTCAGACTATCCATCAGTCTGAGGATGAAAGGTCATACTGAACTTCAGTTGAGTCCCCATAGCCTTCTATAAACCACCCCAAAACTTGGAGGTAAATATAGGATCCCGGTCTAACACTATAGACCCAGGAACCCCATGGATACGTACAATCTCCCTCATGTACAGCTTCGCATACTGATCCACAGTATAGGTCGTCCTCACTAGCAGAAAGTGAGATGACTTGGTGTATCTGTCTACTATCAACAACACCGAGTCGTGCAGGCCCACTGTCCTGGGTAGACCTCCCACCAAATCCATCGTAATGTCCTCCCATTTCCACTCAGAAATACCCAAAGGCTGAAGCAACCCCACTGGTCTCTGATGCTCAACCTTCACCTGCTGATAGGTCAAACACTTGGCCACGTACTCCACCACATCCTTCTTTATCCCAGGCTCCCAATATAATGTCCATAGATCCTGATAGATCTTTGTGGTTCCTGGATGTAGTGAGTATGGTGTGGTATGGGATTCATCAAGTATCTCTCACCTAATACCCATATTCATTGGAACGCAGATCTGATCCTTATATCATAGCAAACTAGTTTCTGAAATAGAATAGTCCTTAGCCACTCTAGCTAAGACTTTCCCTCTAACTTCCTGCAACTGTGCATCTATCAACTGACCCTCTTTTAACCGCTCTACCAGGGTTGACTATAAAGTAATATTGGCCAATCGGCCCACGAACAACTCTATCCTTGCTCTGGACATCTCCTCTGCCAACTTTCTCGATATCTATGTAGAGCTAAAAAACTGTCCTGGGCCCCTCCGACTTAACGCATCCGACACTACGTTGGCTTTCCCTGGGTGGTAAAGGATGTTGCAATCATATTCCTTCACCATCTCCAGCCAATGCCTCTGCCTCATCTTCGTATCCTTCTGGGTGAAGAAGTACTTCAAAGTCTTATGATTGGTGTATATCTCGCACTTCTCACCATACAGATAATGTCGCCAAACTTTCAGTGTGAATACCACCGCTGCCAATTCCAGATCATGGGTAGGATATCGCTACTCATACTCCTTCAATTGTCGTGATGCATAAGGAATAACCTTCTCATTCTGCATCGACACACATCCCAAGCCCAACCCCGATGCATCATAATATACTATAAATTTCCCTCCTTCCAAAGGAAGACTCAACACCGAAGCAGTAACTAGCCGTTGCTTCAATTCCCGGAAGCTATTCTCACACTTGTCTCACCAGACGAAATTCAGATTCTTCCATGTCAATTCTATCATCGGTGGAGTAATCTTCAAGAACCCTTCCACAAACTGTCTGTAATAACCTGCTAACCTAAGGAAACTTCTAACCTCTGAGGCGTTCCTTGGTCTCGACCAATCTGTCACTGCCTCCACCTTAGTTGAATCCACTTTAATTCCATCTTCACCAACAATATTTCTAAGAAATCTTACCTCTGGTAGCCAGAATTTACATTTCTTAAATTTGGCATACAACTGATGCTCCCTCAATCTCTGCAAAACCTGTCTGAGATGTTGTCCATGCTCTACTTCTTAACTAGAGTAAACTAAGATATTGTCGATGAAGACAATCACAAACTGGTCTAGGATGTCCTTGAACACCCTGTTCATCAAATCCATGAATGCTGCTGGGGCATTGGTCAAGCCAAATGTCATAACCAGAAACTCATAATGCCCATACCTCGTTTAGAAGGCCATCTTCGGTATATCCTCGTCCTTGATCCTCAGCTGGTGATAACCAGATCGAAGATCAATCTTCAAGAACACCATCTTTCCCTGCAGCTGATCGAACAGGCCATCGATCCTTGGTAAAGGGTATTTGTTCTTTATGCTCAACTTGTTTGATTCCCTATAATCTATACACATCTCAAAGTCTCGTCCTTCTTCACAAGCAAAATAAGAGCACCCCATGGTGAATAGCTAGACCTGATAAACCCCAAATGAAGTAGTTCTTGCAATTGTATCTTCAATTCCTTCAATTTCATTGGAGCCATCTTATATGGTGCCCTAGACATTGGCTCAGTCCCCGACGCTAACTTAAAGACAAACTGAATCTCCCTGTGTGACGGTAGTCCTGGTAAATCCTCAGGAAACACATCCAAATAATTGGGGCCTCCGCCCTTATCGAACCTTGTGGATGGAGGCACTGCCCTGCGAACATCCCGTCTCGCAACGCTCTCTCTCCAGATCTTATTTTCTGCCTCTTCTACAATAAGGGCCTTCTCAACCACCTGGGCATAAGTCGTTCCCCCAGGTACTGTAGTGATTCTCACATCCTGGGCTACATAGCATTAAGCCCCTGAATAAATCTATCCTGCCTGACTGCATCACTACGCACTGGGTCTGGTGCAAACTTTGCAAGCCTATCGAACTTCAGGGCATACTCTGTGACTGTCATGTCGCCCTGCACCAACCCCAAAAACTCATTCACCTTTGCTGCCCTGACGGCAACGTTATAGTATTTCTGGCTAAACAAGTCTCTGAACTCATCCCAACTTAGACTAGAAACATCCCTGGTCTGTAATGCCACCTCCCACCAAATACGGGCATCCTCTCTAACATATGGGTGGCACAGGCCACCCTGTCATTACCTTCCACCTTCATGAAATCCAGGATTGAGCTGATCATACTCATCCACTGCTTAGCTTTCAGTGGATCTAGTCCTCCCTCAAAGGTTGGAGGATGTTGCCTCCTTAACTGCTCATACAAGGGCTCCCAACTGTTCCCAACCTCAGGTGTCTGTACAGCTGGTGCCACAGCAGGTGGCAAAATAGGTGCAACACTCCCTGACGAAGCCTGCTGTCTCAGTAGAAAAATATGATCCTCTTGACTCTGTAACTGAGCTAGCATGTTTGCAAATATTTGCTGCCAATTCTCAGGGATTGGCGAAGGATCCTAGCCGTGGTCATCTTCTCTAGCCTTATACGCCTTGCCAACTAGTCATATAAATCGCCTTGGACGCATAGCTATCCAAGTTTATCCGCCATCAACGACTGGGCAGTCATATAATGATGACAGGGTAGCGATCTTTCCAAGATCCGTCGTTGGAACTCAACGAACCACAAGCAATCAAGATGCAAATAATCATTCAAATATTCATTCACATATAGCAGCAATGCTAATAAGCACGCCTCAAAGTAGTCACATAACAGTCAAGGGCCAGGCCCTATCAATATCTCATGCTCCCTATTAATAATGCAAATTAAAGCATTTATATTTCATTAAAACATTTAAGTTTATAATCACATATATACAATTACCAAACCCTGAGTCGAGCTTGTCTTTATCCGCGAGTGTACATGTCAAGCCAGTCTTCAGGAACCCTTAAACCTAGACTGCTCTGATACCAAGTTGTAACGCCCCTGATAACCAAGATCGTTACACTGTGTATTTAAAATAGTGCAGGACTTGCTAATCAAGTCATTTGATTAAAAGTGTGGTCCTAAAGTCAACAATTAGATTAGGGTTAAAAGATTTTGATCGTAAACGGTTAATTTTTTTTATTAAAATAGAAGTTTGGTACATGGGATCCCAAAAACAGGGTTTCAGAGACAAAGTTACAAAATTCTCAAAAAATTTATACAATCCAGTGGCCAATTTAATGGAAAAATACAAATTTTAGGTTCTGTCCCTGTACTTTCCCTTGTTCGTGGCGGACGAGTAGCTGGCAATGTACGTCTCGCCCCTAGAGCTCTCCAACTCATGGTTGATCCATCTTACCCTTGCCTGCACCACGTAGCACCCATGAGCCAAGGCCCAGCAAGAAAACTATAACAACAAAACATAATCAGTGATGATATTCAATCAATCATAACACAGTCATCCAGATATTCAACAAGTCATAAAAATCAAACTAATATTTGTAAACATATATATTCTGCAATTTATCTCAATCAATATGCAATATTCAGGGTCGGCGCCCTTAGGTCGTGCCCTCTGTTTACTCTACTGACTCCGGCTCTCTTAGGTTGAGTCTAGTGTTTGACTAGCTGATCCTAGCTCACAGTGGCTGAGCCGCGTCCTGTGTGCAAATTACCAGCCCCGACTCTCTTAGGTCGTTCATTCTCATATGCCAAATCAATCATTTATCCATACAGTACACATGTTCAAGTATTGGGAATCTACGGCCCGTTTCGACCACTCAAGTGTTCAATTTTCTTACCTTGAATTCAGGCGAAGGTAATAGAATGGTCTCGAGCACGATCCTCAGTCCTGAGCATTGGCAATAAACCTAATCACAGTGGCCATTGGGTAATTGTCAATAAATATTCCAAATAAATACCTAGGAGATAAAAACTAGCCTCCCGAGCACCTAGGTTTGAGCCCCCGAGCCTTACCAAACCTAGAAACCAACCTAAGGAAAAAATCCTTAAGCGGGCCGCGACGTGGCCCCAAGGGTCGTGACTTGCCCCCAAGTTAGAGGCTATACTCCAAGCCTCAAGGGGAGGCGTGCCGCGACTTACTCCCCAAGGTCACGGCGTGGCCCCAAACAGAGAGCACACCCAATGCCTGATAGGCACACGTGCCGCGGTGCCCCTAACCTGAGTCGCAGCGTGCCCCCTTCGGACTAAAAAATTATGGGTTTTCTTCACACATCTCCCAGCCAATTTTCCTAGAATTCAATCCAGTAAAACCCCACGACCACAGCCAAACTTGGCCACGAATTTATGACCTTAACTCACCCATTTTAACACATAAATCTCAACCCCAAAGCAGTACAATTCTAGCAATAATTCCAAACCTCATGTAAGCTTAACCCTTAACAGAGCTCAACACAATTAAGGATTCTGGTATGAATTTCTTACCTCAAGTAACAACCTAATTCCTCACAGTTTCTCTGAGTATTCCTAGCTTGATCACCCAAATTTCCTTTTGCTTTTCCCCTTAGCTTCAAGCCCTCAATTCTAGAGTTTGATTCCCAAAGTTTCTTAGCTAAAAGTCAACAAAACACCCAGCTTCTCACCTCCTCAATCTTCAAGCTTCACTTCGCTTCACAAGAAGAGTACGTGGGAGAGAAAGAGGAGAGCTTGAGAAGCTTTTCCCTTAAGTTTCTGGTTACTTCCTAGGACTTATTGAGCTTATCCCCAGCTTAAGCAAGTGACCCCCATGTCCGTCTAAGCTTACTAATCTTCCAAGGGTACTTAAAGGGTAAGACATTCATTTTCCCTAGTTCCCGCTAATTCCTTAAATGTTCCTAATATCAACCAATCAACCTGGTCATGTCCAATCAATTACCAAACATTAATTCAACACCAAATAGTTCCCAAAATATTCTCTAAATTCCCAAAATACCCCTAGGCTCCCAAAATACATCTAGGTTTGTTTTCAACCAAATGGGCCCACGTTGCATTATTTTAATAAGGTCCCACTAAACTTTTGGACTATTATTGGCATTCTTCTAAATAAGTATCAAAATGGTATTTTTGCAAAGTTAGACAAGATAGGGCGTTTACAAATGTTATGAAAGATAGGTTCTTCATTTTTAAGGAATCCTTCAGCATACATACTAAAGACTGGGAATGCCTTTTCTCACTGTGTCATGAGTATATTTTCCTACTGGTGTTTCTTTGATTTATTTTTTCTTTGTTCTAGTACTATGGTTGCAAACCTTTTACTATGCCTCTAGTAATTAGAACTTCTAGAAAGAAACTTCTCAAAGAGATCTGTGGGATCTCAAGGGTTCAGATAGACGAGGAAAACAACGGAGACAAAATGATTTTTGTTCTCTGAAAGATGTCTACTATGAATGAACGCATCGAATGGATGACAAGACATGGATGAGATGCATCAAAGGAAATCACAAGTATGACACCATTAAGTTTCAAGTAAAGTTGAGACTAGAATACGACGATGGCAATATAACTAGACACTATCAAGATCAAAGGACACACAAGCTTTATGACACATTTGTTAATAAGTTAGAATACATAGGTAAGGGAGTTTACTCCAAGACATTATCTTGCAAGGTGATATTGTTAACTAGATAGATACATGCAGTCACTAAGGAGTCTTCACTGGAGGAGCATACAAAGAGGATAAGCCACAACATTTGGTAGCGGACAACATATAAAACTCGATGGAGTGGACAGAGTTCAACATAGAGGACAATGACAAGATACAAACCGATGCAACAATGAGGACAAGTAATGTGCTGTGACATGACACAAACTTCAAATCTGAATTTCTATAGCTAAATTCAAAATAAACAAAAGTTTCATAATAGAGATACTACGAACAATTAATGAAATCAGAAGGAATTCAATACCTTGCAAAGAAAGGACATACCACAAGATAAAGTGTTTTCAAAATAATGATACCAAATATTCAGATAGAAACTACCAAGGTGAATTTTATAGGACACTTGGATGAGAATATTGAGCAACTCATGGCACAAGATAGTATAAGTCACATTATTCAAATTAGAGACTGAATTTCAATAAAAGGAAGCATAACTTTTCACGAGTGAAAAGACACATGACAAAACAAGACAAAGGCTACTAGTACAAGCTAAGAACTACTAAGGACAATAAGATAATTAGCAACCCTGAAGATGAATGCTAGAATTTTGTTGGACATGGTTAAGCAAACATGAACTTTAGACACCACGACCTAGACTGACTTTGTACAAGTCTTTAGCAAGAAGTACTACAAAAATGTGTGTTGTCTACCAGAGTTGATGAGTTTGTGACGCTGACACAAGGAAATCTTTCAGTCACAAAGTATGCCCAGAAGTTCGATAGACTGGCGAGGTTTGCACCTTAGAAAGTCCCAACTGAAGCCATGAGAGCTAAAAGATTCATAAGGGGAGCCTATGATTGCCGGGGACGTCAAGATGACTAGTATGGAACTAATTAACTATGCTAAAATTTTGGACAAAGCCTTAGAAGATGAGTACATGGAAGACCGAATATGGAAGGAAGGTGTTGCAAGGAAATAGGCTAATAAGAAAAAATCCTTGCAAGAGAGTAATCAGAGGAAGGCACAAGAAGGTCAAAACAATAGCACTGACAAAAGGCCCAAGGTCACAGCTCCGAACAACAATCACAACAACCACAACCGTGGGAACCACCAGAATCGCAGGCCCGAGCTCCCCAATTGTCTCAAATGAATGCACAAGCATACAGGAGAATGTCAAGCAGGCTCAAATAAGTGCTTCAAGTGTTGTTAAGTTGGTCACCTAAAGAAAGATTACCCACAATGGAGGGCAAGCGTTGGACAGGAAAACAATGGTACCCTAGTTCCAGCTAGAGTCTTTACATTGACGGAGGGAGAGGTAGCCAATAGTAACACAGTTGTCATAGGTCAGCTTTCTATCTCTCATGTGATGTGTAAAGTCCTTATTGATTATGGAGCGACTCGTTCTTATCTTGCCTTGAAAATAATTGATAAATTGGGTTTTCCTTGTAAACTCTTTGGGAATAGTTTTAGTATGATGTTACCATTTTATGTTTTCATCTAGGTGGTTACAATCAGTTTCTGTAATAGTCGAGCGCAGTGAATATCTAGCAAACCTCATAGAATTAGATATACTAGACTTTGATGTGATTCTTGGCATGGATTGGTTAACTAAATTCGAAGCTACTATTGATTTTAGAAGGAAAATAATTGTAACGACCCATATCTGCTAATAAGGCTTAAGGGCCTTGATTAGTGTGTTGGGAGGGCATAACTGGATTATATGTGATTTAAATGACTAAAAGCATGTTTATATGATTATTTGGATATCTGTGATGCATGACTATGTGTATTAGTATGCATGTCGGCCCTGATTAGGTTAGAAGGGCATATTCGTAATTTTGGCTCGTTGAGGGCATAAATGTAAATATCTGTGATAAATTGTTGAGACCACATTATTATGTGGATATATTTGTAGCTTTTGACTCGAGACGATCCTAGTGAGTGGTTTAGCGAAAAAGTCACAGCGGGGATTTATACCAAGCTCGGGGCGAGCCGGGGGGTATTTATGGGAATTTAGGATATATATTGGAGTCTATTTTGATATTGAGGAATATAGGTGATGATTAGCTAGGTGTCGGGAAGTAAGCGGTAAATATTAGAGACATTCGAGGAATTAGTGGGAATTGGGCGTAATGACCAAAATGCCCTTAGAATGATTTAATGGCTTAGGAATTATGGGAGGGCAAATTGGTCATTTGATTTAAAAGCTGAGATAAGTATCAATTTTCTTTTTAGCCTTAGTGGAAAGTTTAGAGGATAGTAGAAACTGAAAGAAATAAAAAGAAAAGAAGAAGGAAAAACAGGAGTCTTTTCTTCTCTCTCTCAGTTTGAGGTTTCTTCCCCATTTCTTGAAGGAATTTGGAGCTGTAACTCATAGAGAGTTTGGGCTAGAGCTTGAGGCTAGGGTCCTTGGTTTGGCTTGAGGAGTTACCAAGACTAGTTCATCCATTTGAGGTAAGTTTCAAGGTTGTTTTTCAGTTCCTGATTTTTTGTATTGAACTGGTTTTCTAAGTTGAGTTTCTGTGGGAATTCTAGGGAATTAAGCCTAGGGATTTGAGGAAGTGAAAGCTAAGGAAGTGTGGAAGATAACCTAGGTCGAATTCATCCATCAAAGGTAAGAAGTTCTAGCCTTAAGTGCTGAAGTTTTTGCTATGTTCTGCTGAGTTTTGAGCTTTAAGCTTAACCATGGTGATTTCTTTATCTTGAGGTGCATGTGATTGAATTTCATATGGTTAGGGTGTTTGAGGTGAGTTGGAGATGTTGGTAGGCTTTATTTGGGGTATAGTTGAGGTTTGGTTGAGTTTTGGAGAGGTTTGGCTCGGGGAAAATCAGGAAGGGGAAAACAGGGTTGGTTGTGTTGTGACTAGCGCTGTAGCGCTAGCCTTTGGGCGCTACAGCGCTAGGCCTTGTGGTCAGAGGGTTTTTGGGCTCTGTTTGTAGCGTTGTAGTGGCCACTTTAGGGCATTGTAGCACTACCCTATTTCCAGAAGGGGATTTTTGGGTTATTTCCTAGGGTTTTTGCCCGGGGACTCGGGGTTTGATTCCACCACCCCGTTTGGTGGAATTAGGGCTTCTCGAGGGCTCGGGATTGGTCCCGAGGCTAGGTTTTGGAATTGAAGTTTGGATTTGGATCTAATTTGTGACCGTGACTAGGTGTACACTAGGGCTTGAAAGGGATCGTGCTTGAGGGGTGTCGTCACTGGTCAAAGCTACCGGAATCCAAAGGTAAGAAAATCGCACCCAGTTATGTGATTGTGTTGGAACTAAGAGCTCCATATATCTGTATGATGTCATAGATGGTATTACGCCATGGGACATGTGAAAAATGGCCTAAGAGTGTCGGAATCAATATTTGCGCACAGGGTGCAGCTCGACCACTGGTTGCTGAGGACAACTTAATATTCACTGAGCTCAGTTTAAGCGGGCTGGAGTTAATGGGGGTAAATAAGGGGTGCAACCTAAGGGTGTCAACCCTGTTTATTATCTGAATTGAATATAAATGTTTAATGATGAGTTTGGTATATTGAATATCTAATTATGTGAACATTATGGATTGTTGGGTATATGGCTATGCATTATGAGATACTTGATTGCTTATTTTCAAATTGATTGCTTAGTGATTATGCTCTGTTATCTGGTTTCTTGCTGGGCCTTGGCTCACGGGTGCTACATGGTGCAAGTAAAGGCAAGGGAAAAGTGGACCAGTCCTGAGATGGAGAGCATTAGGGCTGAATGTACATAGCCAGCTGATCGGCCGCCACTGCCGAGGAGTAGTTCAGGACGGGGGAAAAGTCTAAACGTTTGTTTTGCCCTTAGAGTGGCTAGTAGCTGTACTTTTATCCTGAAATTTTGTAAATTGTCTTTTAATGTTATTACTTTTGGAATCCCATGTAAAAATGATTGATTATAAGAAATGTAGCTTTTGTAGCCAAAATATTTTAACCCTAGTTCAATTACAGTTTTAGTAACACATTTCTAACTAAATGACTTGATTAGCAAGTCTTGCACCTTTATAAACACACAGTGTAACGGTCTTGGCTATCCAGGGCGTTACAACTTGGTATTAGAGTGTCCTAGGTTTAAGGGTTCTTGAAGAATGGCTGGACGTGTACATTCGCCGTTAAAGACAAGCTCGACTCAGGGTTTGGTAATTTTGCATACATGATTATATGCTTAAATGATTAGAATGGAATATGAATCCTGATATTTGCTTGATTAATAAGGAGCATGAGATACTGATAGGGCCTGGCCCTTGACTATTGCGTGATGATATTGAGGCATGCTTATTAGCATTGCTAAGCATGTGAATGAAAATATTTGAATACTTTGATGAACTGTTATATCTTGATTGTTTGTGAATGTTTGAGTCCCAGTGGTGGATCATGAAAGGATTATTACCCTGTCATCATAGTCTGAGTGCCGAGTCGTTGATTGCAGATTAATTTGGATAATTATGTGTCTAAGAAAATCTACGCGACTAGCCGGCACCAGGTCTAAAACTAAAGATGATGACCAGGGCCAGACCCCTCCGCCAGCCCCTGAGAACTGGCAGCAACTTATAGCAGGCATGCAAGCATGGCTACAGAGCCAGGATGAGCAGATCCGCATTCTGCGACAGCAGGCTCCATCAAGAAGTGTTGCCCCTATTGTGCCACCTAGAGTGGTACTAGTTGTACAGCCAGTAGAGGTTGGGAATAGATGGGAATCATTGTATGAGCGGTTCAGGAAGCAGCAGCCCCCAATCTTTGAGGGAGGACCCGATCCACTCAAGGGCGAACAGCTGATGACCATGATTACTACTATCCTGGATTTCATGAGGGTAGAGGGACATGACAGAGTGGCCTGTGCCACATATATGCTGAGAGAGGATGCCCGTATTTGGTGGGAAGTGGCATCACAGACCAGAGATGTTACTACATTGAGTTAGGAAGGATTCAAGGACCTATTCAACCAGAAATACTATAATGTTGCCTTCAGGGCAGCGAAAGTAAATGAGTTCGTGGCTTTGGTTCAGGGCAGCATGATAGTTACAGAATATGCCCTGAAGTTTGACAGACTGGCGAAGTTTGCACCAGATCTTGTGCCTACTGATGTAACTAGGCAGGACAGATTTCTCAAAGGGCTTCATGCTATGATAGCCCGAGATGTGAGGATTACAACAGTTCCTGGGGGACAACTTATGCCCACGCTGTAGAGAAGGCTCTTACCGCTGAGGAAGCGGAGAATAAGATATGGAGGGAGTGTGCAGCAAGGCAGGAGGGCCGCAGGGTGGTGCCTCCATATTTTGGGTCTAGTAGGGGAGGAGGCCCCAGTGATCTGAAGAGAAAGACCCCTAATTCTACGACCACTTCTGGTCCTGATAGGAGAGGGCGGGGTACTCAGGGTGGCCGTTAGGGAGGTGGTGATACATGGAGGACCAATCCTAAGTGCACTAGGTGCAGAAGACGCCAATCAGGCGAATGTCAGGCTAAGGCCTGTTATGTGTGCGGAGTAGTGGGGCACCTCAAGAAGGACTACCCAGCAGTGAAGAAATGAGATGTAGGGAAGGTGGACAGCTTGACTCCAGCTCGAGTGTTCACCATAACACAGGCGGAGGCCAAGGCTAGTCCCTCGGTAGTGACAGGTCAGCTTTCTAGCGCTGGCTCTCCTTTTACTGTATTGATTGACTCTGGTGCTACACATTTGTTTGTTTCTAGTAAGGTAATTGATAGACTGTGTAGACCTAGTGAGTATTATACTTCGGGGTTTGGGACCATTTTTCCTACAAGAGAACTGGTAGTTTCTAGGAGGTGGATTAGAGCACTGCCAGTGATGGTTAATGGTAATGAATTGTCAGTAGACTTGATTGAGTTGGGTATGGAGGAATTTAATATGATTTTAGGCATGGATTGGCTGGTTAGATATGGACCTACTATTGACTGCAGAAAGAAGATGGTGACCTTTGAGCCAGAGGGCGAGGTTCCCTTTGTCTTTGTGGGAGTGGTGCAGGGGTCCCACATACCCATGATATCAGCGCTGAGAGCCAGAGATCTGTTACAAGGAGGATGTATAGGTTTTCTGGCTAGTGTGATAAATACCACTAGGGTTTTGCCAACAAGACCGAAGGAGACCAGATTGGTTTGCGAGTTCTTGGATGTGCTTCCTGAGGACTTACCTGGATTGCCACCGCATAGGGAGATTCAGTTTGTTATTGAGTTGGCGCCAGGGACAGAGCCAGTGTCGAGGGCACCATATAGAATGGCACCGGCAGAACTGAAGGAATTAAAGATATAGTTATAGGAGCTTCTAGATTTGGGGTTCATCAGGCCTAGTTACTCGCCATGGGGTGCTCCTGTTTTGTTCGTGAAGATATTCCCAAGACTACGTTCAGGACTCGTTATGGGCACTACAAGTTATTAGTGATGTCATTTGGACTCACCAATGCCCCAGAAACATTTATGGATATGATGAATATAGTATTTAAGGTTTTATTGGACAAGTTTTGTAGTGGTGTTCATAGATGACATTGTGATTTACTCTAAGACTAAGGAAAAGCATGAGGAGCCTTTGAGGCTGACGCTCAACAGGTTCTGAGGCCATCAACTTTACTCTAACTTCTCCAAATGTGAATTTTGGTTGGAACAAGTATCTTTTCTAGGACATATAGTGTCCAAGGATGGAATAGTAGTAGACACATCT
Organism: Humulus lupulus; assembly: GCF_963169125.1. Classification (NCBI taxonomy): domain Eukaryota; kingdom Viridiplantae; phylum Streptophyta; class Magnoliopsida; order Rosales; family Cannabaceae; genus Humulus; species Humulus lupulus. The sequence continues at coordinate 111,475,728 of NC_084796.1, forward strand.
TTGATTGAGGTTGTAAGAGATTGGTCGCAGCCTTGGAATGTATTTGAGGTTCGAAGTTTCTTAGGGTTGGCGGGTTATTACTGAAAATTTGTTGAGGGCTTTTCAAAGATCACAACGCCCTTGACAAACCTAACCTGCAAGCACCAGAAGTTTACCCGGACTGAGAAATGTGAAGAGAGTTTCAAACAATGAAAGACAAATTGATCACTACACCTATTCTTTATGTCCCTACTGGAGAGGGAAAATTCGTGGTGTATTGTGATGAATCTAATAATGGATTGGGATGCGTACTAATGTAGAATGGTAAAGTAGTGACCTATGCATCCTGACAACTTAAGGAATATGAACAGAGGTATCCAACTAATGACCTAGAGCTAGCAGTAGTAGTGTTCGCACTAAAGATTTGGAGACACCACCTTTACAGAGATAAGTGCGAGATTTACACTGACCTCAAGAGTTTGAAATACTTCGTCACTCAAAAGGAATTTCATATGAGAGAACGAAGGTAGTTAGAACTAGTAAAAAACTATAATTGTGAAATTCTATACAACCCAAGCAAGGCCAATGTAGAGGTTGACGCATTAAGTAGGCGGGGGGACATGGAAGTGTAACGCCCCAACTCTAGGGACCGTTACAGTGTTCCTTATAAACAGTGATAAACTCGCTAATCGAGTCATTTGGCCAAAATCGTGTAACTAAGTATGATTAGCGATTTAGGGATTAAAAATTTAGTTAAGATGTAACGTTTCATTAGAAGCTTTATTATATACATTGGGATCCCAAAAATATAATTTAAATGTTTATTACAAGAAACTATTTACAACCAGCCGATCTAAACGGAAAAACAGGGTTTAACCCTAGTTCCCCTTCAAAACTCGGCCCTGGTGGTCGAGCAGCTGCATATGTACACATCGTCACCTAAGCTCTCCAACTGAAGGATGGTCCAACTTTCTTTTTCCTTTACCTGCACCACATAGCACCCGTGAGTCGAAGCCCAGCAAGAAAACTTAATATGCTCATGAACAGTAATAACATGTCATCAAATCATAAGGCACACGCCTAGCAGATATAGCCCTATTCAAGCAGGCAAATGAGTCCATGTAATGTTGAGTATAACACATCAACCAATGATCATAATAATCATCCAGGGATTTTAGCCCCAAATAGCAGAGTGACAGTTGTAATAGATACTAAGGAGGGTTTATTCCCAATATCCATATGACGATAGGGTCACCGGGGCTTTATAGATAAGTGAGCCTTTCACTAGCTTAAACAAGATAGGTGCATGATGCTAGTCACCAACATAACCTTCCTCATGACCATAGAGCCATAACCATGGAACTTTGTCCCCTAGCCATGTGACAAGCAGTCACCTAGGCCTTAGGCCCTGGCTCTAGTAACTAGTCTTAGACTAGGAAAGCGCTTATAGGATTCATCGACCTTAGGGTCGGTCCAGTGTTAATGCTCCTAGAGTCATTCAATGCTAATATCGATTAGATCTAATCTTCATTTGGCTCTGCATTCAGGACGCTTATGCCATTTCTAACTCTTAGGTCAGTATCCCTGACTAGTCAGTACCATATACAAGTAAGCAATGCCACCAAACATATATCATATGTCAAATATCCAAATAAAAGGCATTAAGCATGCTTACTCAATAATTACTAGCACAATCAGGATCATGCATAAACACAGAGGCTCAAGCTCTGAACAATTTCATACACAATATTCATAGCATGCCCTAATCACATGTTTCTTGTGCATTACATGCATCACATTTAGACATCCCACATGCATCAAGAATAACCATGCATGTCAAATATACACAGGGTGCAGTTTTCTTACCTCGAGTTCGAGCAAGAATTAGTAAAAGAACAACCCTTGAGAACGGTCAATCCTTTGATCCTTTAGCGGTCACCTAGTCATAGCCAAATATGGAATCCCATCAACAAAATAAATCATAAAAAGGTTTATAATCTAAAACCACACTCTCGGGAACCATCCCGCACTCTTGGGAATCTCAATCTATCCAAACGGGGCAAAGGAACCCATCCTCGAGCATTAAAAGTCATCCCGAGCCCTAAAATAGGCTTGCTGGAATATGGACCAGCGCTGCAGCCCTATTAAATGGCGTTGAGGCGCTATTTCAAGTCAGAGAGGCCTAGCTCTCTGCCCTGCCTAGCGTTGTTGTGCCAACGACAGACCAGAAACTTTCTGGTTTTCCCTCCTTGCGATTTCCCTTGAAACCAACCCTCCAAACCAATCCCAAACATCCAATCAAATCCCTAAACTTCATACATATCACAACCTCTTCAAAACCCAATCAAACTTACACAAAAAATTCCATGAATTCTCACCACTAACACCTCAAATTATCAACTGAAAAACCATAAGGAAAAACAGAGTATAGCCTATATTCATGGATGAATTATTACCTCAAGTTTGATTTAGACCCCCTTCAATGGATGAACTAAGGTCTTAAGCCCTTAAGCCTTGCTCTCCTAGCTTGCTACCTCAAATTGGCTCTCAAAAATTGAAAGGAAGTAGGGAAGAACATGTACGGGAGGGAGAGAAAGAGATGAGGATGATGCTCTATTTTCTTATAATTCCACAGCCTTCTAAACTCAAAGGGTTGATATATATCTTAGGGGTGAAAATACCATTTTGCCCCTAGGTCAAATAAAAGCTTCTAAAGACCCCCAAGGGTAAAAACGTCATTTCCCGCCTATCTCGTTAATTATAATTAACACCCTCCAATTCCCGTTATTCTCAATATTCTCAAATACCAATAATTCTTATCCCATTACCCTTTAATTCCCGACAACGTTCTAATCACCAAATTACCCCGAGACTCACTCTGATCCCCGATCTTAATCCCGATATGACTAGACCGAAAACTTGCATTCCATGATCGTCTCATGCAGAATGGCTCGAACCAATCCACATATAATGTGTTATTATTTATAATTCACCCACATGCATGAAAATACACAATCACGCCCTCAACGGGCCAAATTACTAAAATGCCCTTATAGTAAAATGTAGACCCATATGCATGCATTTACCATCATATAATAATATAATTCACATAAACATGCATATAATAATTAAATAGCATAATAAATCAATTATGGCCCTCCCGAGCTCCTAATCAAGGTCCTAAACCTTATTAGGAAATTTGGGGCATTACAACTATCCCCTCCTTATAGAAATTTCATCCTCGAAATTTATCTAAACTGCCGGAATATCAATTCCACACGACTGATCCCAGTTTTCCAGGTCATTCCTTCGACCTCACTGTTTCTGCAACATACCTTAACCCAAGGTACACTTTTCTCCTCAGAACCTTATTCTTTCTGTCTCACATTTGGACTAGCCATTCCTTACAGGATAACTTAGCCTCAATTCCCAAATTCATATAACTCAACTCATGAGTTCTTTTAACCCATGTCCTCACCATTGAAATACAGAATACACTGCATACAACTGACAGTGTCAAAGATAAGGATGATCCAAGGTCAACCTGACCAGTCCTATCCAGAACTCAAACTGTTAAATAATCCAGGATTCAAACTGTTATACGACTCTAGGACTCAACTTGCCCCTATCTCCTCACCCCTTTCCATGGTGATACTTTTAAGCAAGATACAATCTCCTACTTGGAACTTCATGTTCTTACTTTTCAATTTAGTAACACTTTTCCATTTACTCTGAGAAGTGAGCATCCAAGATTCAACCTCTGATAATCTCAATAGTCCCCTGAACCAGCTCAGGATCCAGATATATATATATATTAATTCATTCATCTTATAAGATGTTCTTCCAATAATAATTGGATAACCCTCTCTCTTTGATTTACCATCAGTCTGAGAGTAATAAACTATACTGAATTTCTTATATATATTCATCTCCCTCCTTATCCCTTCCAATACCTAGAAGTCGCAATAGAGTCTTCATCTGATAAGACAGACTTTGAGTTTCATGAAGGCGCTCTTTTCCTCTCACAAAGAGATCTGAATACTGATCGGCTGTACTATTCACTTATCCCTACTGATAAAAGTGAACTCACTTGGATAAACTGGCCCATAATGACCCAATGTCAACTCACGTTGACCCACTATCCTAGGCAATCCCACCGCGAAGCCCATCGCAATGTTCTCTTATTTCCATTATGAAATACTCACAGGCTACAATGGCCTCACCGATTTCTGACATTCTGATTTGACTTGCTATCAGGTTAAGAACTTTACCATGCATTCCATTACATCCCTCTCCATCTCAGGCCACCATTATAAATCTTTCGTATCATGTTACATTTCCATGATGTCTGAATGAAGAGAATAGAAGAATAACATGAGATTCATCCAGAATCTCCCAATTAATCTTAGAGTCCATTGGATTCCGAACCTGACCCTATACCACAATAAATACATACCTGACACTGCACAACTCTTAGCTAATCCAGCTAAGACTTTCCATCCAATCTTTCTTATATGTGGTTCACTTAGTACATTTTCCTTTTGATCATTTCTGAAATGAAAATCTCAAACATAAAACTGGCACCTGGCCCACCAAAAAATCTACTCTAGTTCTGTTCAGATCCTTTAACCAACATATTGCATAGGCAATTACTTTTCTCTACTACTGAGATGTCATAACAATCCACAAACTAATTCTGATCTACAAGAAGACTCAAAACTCTTCCCAAGGCACCTGTGATATCCTTACTACCCATGGAAACTCTTGCCTTCTGAGGCGTTCCTTGACCTTGGAAAATCTCCGCAAAGAAAATACCACAATACCATCATCCAAGATGATCACAGATCCCATTCAAATAAACCTTTGAATGCTCTGTCCATCTGACTCAACAAGGAAACTCAACATTAGTTACCCTCTTAGATAACTTAGCACTCCTAGTGCTCCTATCTGATACAAACATAGTCTTTTATATAACTTTCTCCCTGATCTCTAACTGGTCCTAACGAGATCCAAGATCCACCTTAAAGAATTCCATCTTACTCAATAACTGAACCTTTAATTCCTAACAACTCCGCTGAGCCATTCAACACAGTGCCTTAAAACCTGAATCTATTCCTGGCACTAATCCAATCACCATTCTACCTTTTCATATAAAAGAAACCCTAGCAAGTCCCCTGGAAACACATCCAAAAACTCACAAACTAATCCAGTCTGTTCTGACCCCACTGACACAATCGAAGTGGTATCCACCACACTAGCTAAGAGTTCTATGCATCCCCCTGCAATAGAATTCTAGCTCTCAATACAGATGTCATCGGCATACCAAATCTATGCACAGCGTCAACTGCCACAAGGCTTTCCACTCTCAAACCCAAGATCTACAATTCTTTCATTGCCATTTGAAATTTCCCCACACTTACTTAACCAATTCATATCCCCAATCAAACAAAAGCCAGTCATAACCAGCTTTATCAAAACCACTGAGGAGTCCTTTCCGCAATAATTCACCCGATCTCTTAAATTACCAATATAGTATCACATTTTCATCATAACACAACCATATGGCCTGTGCAGCAACTTTATGCTTTTCTATATGCAACAAAAAAAGAACAGCATGGCACCAAAACCAATCAGCATAACTTAAAAATCAGAACTAGAAAACTGACTTGCCACCCCTGAGGAACTAGTCTCAGTCTCAGACTCTGACTGCCCTAGAATAAACACTCAAGTTGGAATCGAGTTGTCTATCCCCTTTTGCTCTTCCTCTCTTAGCCTTGGGAAATCCTTCTTGAAGTTCCCAACCATGTCACATAAGAAACATGCCCTTGCTCGTCATTCTCCCGAATGATGCCTCCTGCACCGAGCGCATTCTAGGTAAGTCTTCCACCTCTTCCTCTTGCTTGCTCTAATAAGTGGAGATACCACTATCTGAGCTCCGTGCTCCCTAGCACTCTTCTTCTCATTTCTTAGGCTCTCAACAGCAATAGCCTTCTCTACCACCTGGGCATAGGAAGAGACTTCATGCACTGGGGTAACTCTAATGCCCCGAGCTATTCCAGGATTCAATCCCCGAATAAACCTTTTTCTTCCGAGCCACATATGTGGGTACCATGTCTAAAGCAAACTTGGCCAACCCATCAAATCTATTAACTTACTTGGCTACTGTTGCCTTACCCTGAATGAGAATCAGAAACTCATTCAACTTAGCGGTCTTAGCTACATCACAATAATACTTTTCATTGAACAGCTGCCTAAATTCTTTCCAATCCATCACAACTGTATCTCGTGTCTGGGATACTACTTCCCACCATATCCGGGCATCATCCCGCAAAACAAACGTCGCACAAGCCACCGTATCGTGACCTACCAGCCCCATACTATCAAGAGTGGAACTAATCATGCCCATCCATTTCTCTGCACTGAATGAGTATAGGCCTCCCTGAAAGACTGGAGGGTAATACTCATAGAATCTTCCACAGAGAAATTCCCATCTGCTCTCAACCCTAGGCTGAGCCAAAGCTGGTGCCACTCCTGGCACAACAAAGGAAGAGGTGCACCCCAACAGATTCTGTTGTTGTTTCAGACACTTGATCACTTCCTCATACCTCTATAATCTTGATTGCAAATCTGTGACTATCTCTTGAAAATTCAAAGGAGCAGATGAAGAACTAATACCCTTGCTGTAACTCCCAGCCTCATTATTACCACCACCAGGCCTCATTAACTGCCTTGGATATAAACCCGCAGATTGAATCTACAGTCAATAACTTACCTCATTAATCCTGATGATCATATCAAGAGCTTTCCCCACGGGAACAATCTTACCATACCACAATCACAAATCACTGGAGTGCTAAAAACATGCCCATGGCATTCATACATCAATTATAATCCCTGCTCTTCCAATTTTCACACCATGCCTCCAACTCCAGCTTGCTAATATTACAGTTATATATTCATGGAGCAGGTAATCATATAATCACATCCATATATATATTCACAGAGCATATAATCATATAATCAAGAGTCAGGCTCTATCAGAATCTCATGCTCCCTAATACAATGTGCAGGTAAAACATTTACATTCTATTTAAGCAGTTAAGCACATAACTACATAAATAGTTGCCATTCCTTGAGTGAAGCTATCTTCAGTGACGAGTGCACATGCCCAGCTTGTCTTCAGGAACCATAAACCTTGGCTAACTCTGATACCAAAGTTGTAATGCCCCAACACCAGGGACCGTTACAGTGTGCCTTATAAACAGTGATAAACTCGCTAATCGAGTCATTTGGCCAAAATCGTGTAACTAAGTATGATTAGCGATTTAGGGATTAAAAATTTAGTTAAGATGTAACGTTTCATTAGAAGCTTTATTATATACATTGGGATCCCAAAAATATAATTTAAATGTTTATTACAAGAAACTATTTACAACCAGCCGATCTAAACGGCAAAACAGGGTTTAACCCTAGTTCCCCTTCAAAACTCGGCCCTGGTGGTCGAGCAGCTGCATATGTACACATCGTCACCTAAGCTCTCCAACTCAAGGATGGTCCAACTTTATTTTTCCTTTACCTGCACCACATAGCACCCGTGAGTCGAAGCCCAGCAAGAAAACTTAATATGCTCATGAACAGTAATAACATGTCATCAAATCATAAGGCACACGCCTAGCAGATATAGCCCTATTCAAGTAGGCAAATGAGTCCACATAATTTTGAGTATAACACATCAACCAATGATCATAATAATCACCCAGGGCTTTTAGCCCCAAATAGCAGAGTGACAGTTGTAATAGTTACTAAGGTGGGTTTATTCCCAATAGCCATGTGACGATAGGGTCACCAGGGCTTTATAGATAAGTGAGCCTTACACTAGCTTAAACAGGATAGGTGCATGATGACTAGTAACCAACATAACCTTCCTCATGACCATAGAGTCATAACCATGGAACTTTGTCCCCTAGCCATGTGACAAGCAGTCACCTAGGCCTTAGGCCCTGGCTCTAGTAACTAGTCTTAGACTAGGCAAGCGCTTATAGGATTTGTAACGACCCGGATTTTCAAGACTCGATAATGCGGAAATATAAATGTTTTCATTTAACAAAATGTCTCAAAAACCCGTATAAAAAAAAACTTTTTTAAAAAGTCCTATGGCCATACTTAACATTTAGTTACAAACATGTTTTATAAGGAGTAGAGTGAGCCTAGTTTAGGAAAATTACACAACATTTCCAAAAATAAAACGGCTTCCCAAAAGGTCGGTCCACATGTACATTTGCAAGGAAGACTCCAGAGCTCACTGCTCTGCCTTGCCCTTGCTCTTACCTACAACATGAAACAACTAGGTAAGCGAAAACGCTTAGTAAGATCAACTTTCAAACAAAGCATGTAGAGAATTAGGGTTCCGGACCCATCCGGACCCTACACAATCAATTTCAAGAACGCTAAAGCGTCCTGGAAAACTTATGGTCATGCCTGATAACCAATGATAAATTAATTCATAACTAGATAAAAATCCTGCACTCACAAAAATCCCAGAACAAGCAGATATATCATATCACAGCTAATTCTTATCAACAATTATATCCCTGCACTCAGAAAATCCCAGAGCAAGCAGATATATTATATCACAACTATATCTTACCAACAATTATCTCCCTGCACTCAGAAAATCCCAGAGCAAGCAGATATATTATATCACAATATAATTCGAGACCAACGCTCGAAAATTTCCAACAATTCATGCGTAACGCGCCCTCCAACATAATTGCTAATCTGTAAAAGAGAACCGAGTCTCCACACTAAGATCTAGCCAATAAATATTCTCATCAAGGGTAACTATCGTGTTACCTAGGGCATCGCTACTTATTCAAGAGTGTAATCCAATTTACACGGTTTTATGGAGACTTCTATGTTAATCAGTGGTGCTGGTGAGCAGTTGCCCCTAGGGTGTTCAGCCTCACTCAATCTTGTCAACCCCTAGTATCTCTAGGCACTCTCACTGAATGGCCAATATTCACGGCTGCTATCCGGGAATAACTTATCAGAGCACTTGCTCGGATTCTAACCGTCCAATGATTAAGTAAGCATGAGGGCCCCTAGGTCCCATTTATCTTGGCGCCCCTAGGTTTAACCAGCTTATCCTCATCTCATGGCCACTCGTCGCGGTAATGAACCGGACATAAATAAAATCAAGCAGTGTGACGGGGATCAACCGTCTAGGATATGACAGACTTCTACCGTTCATATTTTCTAAATCAGCACTCACTAGACTAACGTCTCTAAGCAACTTTCTATGACAGCCTATATATATGCATGTATCCCTATACTAACATACAAGACAATAATCATTTCATGTTGCAGCCATACAATATAAGTTGACTTACTTGGAGTCCTTAGCGCTCAGCAAGTTTTCACCCTCCAACGTTCAGTCCAGTTACGCTTAGCCAATACTGTAGTTATCCATACAGTATACTCGGATTAATTATGGCACTAATAATTCATTATTATTATTTTGGGCAGTTTGGTCATTTTAATAAAAGTCATTTGTAAGGATTTATAATCCTTATTTGGTTTTAAACCTATTAAGGAAAGTCATACAAAATATCCGAGACTAAACCCTAAGTCTCGGGGAGACCTATCCTAAGGTCTCGATACCTAGGCTCGGGTATCACAATGGTATTTCCCACAATTCGCTAAAAATCTTATTCTTTCAAGGTATCACTATTAACCCGCACTTTCGACTAGTCGGTTAAAATATGTAAGATTTTAGCCGGTATTATATCCAGAAAATACAAATAAATTCCTTAATTATTTTTTAAAGAAAATAAATCTTTAAAATTTTCTTTTATTTTTCTTAAGGTTTTAATATCTAAAAACCGTTTTAAGAAAATTGCCTAATTTGTCTTAATTAGGAAAACCGTTATAAATTTCTCATCTTGACTAATTAATTTTCCAAAAGCAATTAATCAATTTTACTTACTAGGAAAATAATTTATTTAATTATTTTATCAAAATATAGGGTTTTAAACCCTCTTTTAATTTATTAACTATTAATAAATTAAATCTCTTATTTTTAGAAAGAATAAAAACTCTTTAATAAAAATAATTCATTTAAACTCAAAAGGTTAATTTTAGTGAAAATATGATTTCAAGACTTACCATTTTATATCTTGAAATAAACAAAATTTTACTTTTTACCTTATGTTCCAAAATCTCATTTTTTACACTAAGTGTGAAAAACCTATTTTTCACATTTTTAACTACATACTTCATTAGTTCACAACTTGAAATTTACTTACCCAATTGTTACCAAAATTTCCCAATTCCATTTTTGTTATGCCATTTAGGTCTTTGTAAAATCTTAGGTCAAAATGAGCATTTTTTATTGGTGAAATCATTTTCCAACAATGAGGTAAAAATGACCTTATTTTCAAGCCCTTATTTTTTCCAAACTTTGACAGTTAATAACTTTCAAACCGTTCAATATTTTCTTACCAAATTTTACAGTGGAATAATAGGTTATTCCAGAAATATGTCCACAAAATTTTAGAAAAAACTGGGTTCATTTGCCCTATACAGTGGCTTTCCAAACTTGGTTCCGAAAATAAGAATACGAAAAAACAGTTTTTTACCTAAACTTTGAAATAGCATAACTTACTCATTTCTAAACATTTTTTAGTGTTTCAAAGGCTCAATTTTATGTACTCAATCTCAAAAACATCACAGTACAATTTAATTTTACAAAAACAATATAAAGTGGCTGCTTGACCCCTTGGAAGTCACAGCTTAAAACATGTTTTGTTTTAGGGTATCCTACAAAACCCTTGGGGGTTTTGGTTCCCATTTTCAAAAATCAATACACATGCATCATAAAAATAATTAAACAACTACCACAACCTTATTACATCACCAACAAGAAACTTTAAGCATTAAATATACAAAATAAAGCTTAAAACTAAAAACCCTACAACAAAAATCATCAAAAGTAAACTTTTTACCTCTTTGGTGTTCTTGCTTAAGGTTTGGACCTTCCTATTAGCTTTGGCTCCTCCAAAACCTTTCAAAAACCCTAACCAACTTCCCCCAACAACATTGGTAATTAGCTATTTGAAACTCTATGATTAAAACTTGACAAAAGTCTAGATTAATGAAACTTTACCTTAGGGAAAACCCTTCCTAGACCAAGACTTAGCTTCCAAGTTTCTTTGGTGTTCTTGGGGTTGAAAATGGAGAGAACACTTGAGAGAGTCTTCAAAAATCAGATGAGAGTGAATGAGGGAGGGAGAGTGGTCGTATTTGGGGGTTAGAATGGCTCACACAACTCTTCAAAATATCACAAAACACTTGAGTGCTTTTCTACCCACTTGCCCACTTGACTTCTTACACCTTTTTCACTCTCATTAAGTTTTAATCACCAAACTTAACATTAATTAATTAAATTTAATGTCTCTCACATTTAATTTAATTAATCACACAATAAAATTTAACCTAAGGTCCATTCATGGAATAAAATTCCCAATTTCGGCAAAATTAGGCATTTACCACAAAATGCCTTAAAATTTCCATTTTCTTTTAGGTTTATTATTCTTGACCAAACTTTAACTTTTATGAATGTATTTTATGCCCAAAATATAATTTCCATGATTTTTCATTTTATTTTCCGAGATTTTTACCCGATCAGGGTTTTTGTGACGGTCTAGGACCGAAAGTCTTATCTTGACTTTTAAAATCACAAAATTCATATTTTGGCTAGCAATAACTCATGGAATACTTACAAACAAAATATAATATTATTTAAAATAATATTCTTAACCCGGGGGAAAAAATCCCGACCCGAGTAGTTTAAAGGTACCCAAAAACGTAGGACGTTACAGGATTCATCGTCCTTAGGGTCGGTCCAGTGTTAGTGCTCCTAGAGTCATTCAACGCTAATATCGATTAGATCTAATCTTCATTTGGCTCTGCGTTCAGGATGCTTATGCCATTTCTGACTCTTAGGTCAGTATCCCTGACTAGTCAGTACCATATTCAAATAAGTAATGCCACCAAACATATATCATATGTCAAATATCCAAATAAAGGGCATTTAGCATGCTTACTCAATAATTACTAGCACAATTAGGATCATGCATAAACACAGAGGCTCAAGCTCTGAACAATTTCATACTCAATATTCATAGCATGCCCTAATCACACGTTTCTCGTGCATTACATGCATCACATTTAGACATCCAACATGCATCAAGAATAATCATGCATGTGTTGGAAATATTCCCTGAAAGCATATGTAGTAGACATTGTTTTTATGAAATAAATAAATGAATTGAATTTGTTATGCATATATTTTATGGACCATATTATTTTGTGATAATATTAAGTAAATATCCAAAAAATTCCTAAGTTCATATATGTGATCTCAAACACGTATTGGTACGGGAGGATTGTGTCTGAGATAAATGAACTTGAATAGTTCGCAGTAAAATAAAGTTGTGAAATCTTTAGATTAATTACTGCAAGCACGGTCCACTAGTATTATGAGTACATGTGATCTAGATCCGGATCACTAGTGTGGTAGGACACTTTAGTGGAGGTGCTTTATATATTAGAGAATATATATAACTGCACCAGATATGTTTATTAATACTTCGTTAAATACCGTTTCGAAGTATTAATTAAATATATCAACTGATGATCATATACATATAGATCTTAATACTGAAGTTACTATGAACTCATGTTTATGTTATATGAGTTCTTTGATTCACTTGGTAGGGTCTGTCAGAATGATCAGGCTAGAAACTTTTGTTTTGGGAACTCATTAATGTAGATGGCTTGGGACATAGTATACAGATATGGAATCTATGCCTTTTCGCAAGAGATTGAATGATGGTTCTCTTAAGGGTTGACTTTTGGGACTAAAAGGTTATTGAGCTCAAATTCATAATTTAGTTATGAATTAACCTTCACTAGTAGAATCAATGGTACTTAAGGAAACAAGAGATAATTAAATGGGTAAAATGGTAATTTTATTCCCGATTAATTATGAACCATCATTAGAGGGTCAAGTTGTATGAAATGATTATATCAATGGATGCTTTATGATTATAAAGTACTCAGTAAGTGAAATGTTTATAATTACAAGAGTGCAGTCTCATATTTATAGTGGAGTAATCATGAGATTAATAAATTAAGATTATTTAATTAAAGAGTTTAATTAATAATCTCAAATTTTTTGGAGCTTGGAATTATAGGTCCATAGGTCCCTCTAGCGGCTCTATCAACACTGTTCAAGGTAAGAGTTGATATGAAGGGAAAATAGTTTAAAGATATATTTAAGAAGAAATTTGTTCTTCAGGCCAAATATGCAATTATATGATAATAGTGATTAATTAATTAATTAAAAATTAGTTGTAGTTAACAAAATTAATTAATATTTAATTATTTTATAATTTTTGAAATTATATTAAAAAATTAAAGTATTTTTGAAATTTAATTAAATAATTAATTAATTATAATTTTCGAAATTATAATAAATTAAATATTTATTTTTCAAAAATTTTTGATTTAATTAATTGGTAGAATTAATTAAATATCTTCATTTGAGTGGGAGATAATAATCTGATAAGTTCAAATTGGATTTGAATTTAAAAGATTAATATTTATTCAAATAATTAATTATATTTGATAATTAATCAAAAAGATAACTAATTTAAATTTGAATTAGTTATCAGATTGTTAGGTCTTATCTCACAAAAAAGTTTGAATAAATAATTAAATGAAAATTGAAAAAAACAACATCCCTAAAATTAGGGAGGCTTGGACTGTGTGTTGCGTGTAGGGAAATTTTCAGGGATGAGATTTTCATTTTTATTTAATTAATTAATTAATTGATGGATAATTCAAAAATTGGTTTTTGGATTTTTTTCATTAATAGAATAATTAATTAATTAAAAAGTAAATTGTAAAATAGTTACAGATTTATTTTTTAAAATTTGAATATTTTCTTTTAAGTATGACTAATCAGAAAAATATTCAGAGAAGTGAGACAACTCAGACTATTCGCTCTGTGAAAAATAGAACGATAGTTTTCTCTCCCTGAAAATAAAGAACCAATTCTCAGGCCTATTCTCTTGATCTCGTGAGTTGAGTACATCAAGTAGAATCACAAATAAACTATCCTTCATTCTCTAAGTGCCCACACATTTCTTGAGGTGTAGAGAACGCTTTGGAAGATCTTGGTGTGAGTACGTGGGAGCGGCTTGGATAGGAAGATCGTTCTAAATACGAAAAGATAGCAAGGACACTTGATAGGCTTCAAGAGGTATGATTTCTATTATTATTATCTTGCTTATGATTAATGTATGTATATTAATGGATCCGCATATTTAAAGGTAGTTTAAATATGTTACAAAAAAATTTTTGTACACTGGGCCAACCCCACCACCATTCCGCTGCATATTAGGAAACTTGTTCCTAACAATTGGTACCAGAGCGGTCATCAATCTCTGCATACATTAATTACTGTGTGGGCATAATATGCATTCTTATGTTATTGTAATATATGTGAATGGATGGATGTATGTATGATTATAGTTAATTCTTAAGGGTTGTTAATTATATGGTGTTTTGGGTTTAGGAAATGTTCTTAAAGTTTTAGATGAAAAATGTAAGCCATTTTCGGGCATGGGAATTTTTGTAATTTTAAATTTTCTGCGTTAAAATTATTTGAAAAATTCTGTAAGGCCCGAGCCCCAGGTTCCTTGCCCCGAAGCCCGATCCTCACCCAGCCGAACTGCTGCATGCCCAGCCCCGGCGTGCTACCTGCCTCGGCGCCCTGCACACCTCGCCCAGCCGAGTGCCTGCACCCCTGCGCACCTAGCCTACGCGTCCCTATGTATCTGGCCAGCGCGCACCTGCGCCTCGCCCAGCAGCTCACCCAGCGCGCGCCCCTGCGCCTTGCCCAGCTGCACACATGCGCGCCCCTGCGCCAGCTGCTGCTGCTCCCAGTCGTGCGCCCCTGTGTGCCGCACCCAACAGCAGCCCGTGCACCCCAGCTGCATGCCCCATGCCGAGCCACCATATGCAGCCGCCCCTAGGGTTTTAAAACCTAGGACTTGCATCCAAAAATTGTCCATTTAAATTTTGGGCTGAATTAAGTTAAACCATACTTAAAATTGTTTTATTTTGAATTAATTGTACGAGCCCAAATTCAAATCTGGGCCTAATAACTTATCGGGAATCAAACCCAATTTAATTATTCTTAAAATTTGTTTAAGATAATTAAAAGTGTACGCCCTAAACATCCACGGGTTATTAGCAAGCTGGAAAAGGGCATAATTCTATCCGCCACGTGGAAGCCTCCTACCCGGAGCTGTTGTTACGAGTCTCCACCTCTTTAGCCTGAGCTAGTGAAAGGGTTAGTAAGAATACTCGACGGCATCGGGTTAGCAGTGTGGACACCACGAGCTGGAACTACATTAAAGCTCGAGGTGCGAAATAGAACTGACACGCCCGACCATTTATGAAGTCAACCACGCAATGTAAACGTGCGCATATATAACATCATGTGTCTACTCCATTCCTGAATTCTCAGACACGCAGCATAAATGTGCGTGTTCAGGCACCCCAAGTTTGGTTTGGGCCATGCGACCCATTATCCCCCTTTCCTATTGATTAGACAACACTTCATTGTCAAGTTTTAGGAATTAATCATAAGTGTCACAAAGGTGACATGTTGGGTAAGAAGGTCACGGGATGGCCCCCTTTACCAACACCCAGGTATCCTCTCCCTATAAATATGGAGACCCTTGGCATTGCAAAGGGTTGGCGTCAAGCTTGTTAAGAAACACCTTGTAAGGAATACTTGAGATATATCAATAATATTGGCTGGTGGACTAGAGGGATTTTAACCTTCGAACCACCTAAAAGGAAAGAAGTTATAACCTTCCCCCTATATTATTTTCACCAGTTTGGAATATAAATATTTACATATTACAGTTCATTATCTAGCACTAATCCATCCTGTTTATTCGTATAATTATCTGTTGCCGAAGAACCGAGTCAACAGTTTGGTGCTTTCATTGAGAGAATTTAGATTGGTGCTATTGCAGAAACCCAACCATGGTGGTTACTCGCTCGAGGCATGGTAATGAAGCGGATCAACGTGATGGGCAGGTGGCCCACCATGCCGCCATATCCTATGAGCAAAACCCCGAGGTTCAGCAGCGACCGGGAAAGTAGCCAATGGGCCAGGGCAACACTGGAACATCCGAACCCAAATTTCTACACAGCGATAGAAATGGAAAATGCACAGTTGAGAAGTCAGCTGTCGAAAGCAAACAAGTAAATCGAAGAGATCTTGGCTCAATTACACCCTCTTACAACTGACGCTAACGTCGGAAAGAGGCATAGTGGGACTCATAAGTCCCGCCGGGGTAACCGGTCCAGGCCCAGTCGGTCGGTCAGAACCTCGACTCTGAATTCTACTCCCACGTCACACAACCAGGAAACTTTGTTTGAGGAACTTCTTAGGGCTGATCAGCAATTCAGCCGATCGGTCCGGACCTCAACTCCTAGCTTGATTCCAACCTCAAGTGCACCCAGGAGGGCCCGAGGTAGCTCGCGAAGGAGATCCGGGGAGGGCTCGCGACGACAGCCTGCCCCGACCAGCCATCCTACAGCACAGTCAGACCGCCGAGCGCAGGACGCCGGGAATGGTAGAGCGGAGCGGCTGCGACCTAGCTTAATCCGCCCAGACGGGACTAGGATCGTGTCACCAGTTAGGCATCCCCCGTCACCGATAAGATACCCATCTCCTCCCCGTCCAATCCGAGATATTCTGGCTCTTGGGAGCAGCAGGAGAAATCCTCCTTCCGTCAGACCTTCCCATCGCAGCCGAGCGGAAGGGGAAATCCCGGATCCTCACCCTCAGCGGGGGGCTTCGAGCTTTTCAAATGGGAGTTACTGGACTAGGAGTCATCGAAGTGACATGTCTGGAAAAGACTTGCACCATCGTTTGAGTTTGGCTCAAAGCCCTCGGGCCACCCCGAGGGCCGACCTTCGAGATCGCCTCAACTCTTAGAGAGGAGATCCAGCTAGAAATGGTAGTCGTGCTCACCAAGGGGAGGGTCTGTCGGAAGTATGTGACAGCGGGAAAGTCCCACATAACCTAGCTTAAGCTAGGAGGGACAATAACCCGCCTAACGCTTAAAATGGAACTGGAGCTGTTGAACAGCCCCAGAACAACCAAGGAAGTAAGGACCAAACCCTAGAGCATCTAGCTCAGATGGAAGAGCTGATGAAGAAGCTCTTATCATAAAAAGAAAAAGATGAGTACGACTCGGGGGATGAACTCGAGCTCTTCGCCCCCAGCATAGCAGCCACGGCGTATCCACCTAGTTTCCATATGCCTCACTTGTCCAAATTCGATGGAGATGGGGACCCATCAGATCATTTGGGTATGTTCAACACCCTGATGATGGCCCACAACATCGGTCACGAGCTAAGGTGTTTAATATTTCCTTCCACCTTGACTGGGTCGGCCAGGCAATGGTTCAAGCAGAATAAAAAGCAGTCCATCAGCTCGTGGAAAACCTTTTCTGCCGACTTCAAGAGGCCATTCCAAGCTTCTTAGGCTGCCCGCGTCAAAGCCGACACCATGGAAAACGTAAAGCACAAGCCCGAGGAACCTTTGAAAGCTTACCTGAGCAAATTCACAAACGTCGCGGCTCAAGGACTTGAGGACCGGGATCCTCGTTGGAGGTGGACTCTGGAAAGAGATACAGAGAAAAGGTGTCAGCACCGTGAACGAATTCTGAAATAAGTCCCAGGGATGGATAAATCTAGAGGAGGCGCGAACATCGGCCGTGGGAACCAGCCAAGCCACTGATCAGCCCGCTGGAGTGGGAACGGATGTCGTGAAAGCGACCAAAACCATTACACAGAATAACCAATTGGGTGGAGGCAAGAGAAAAGGGAGCGGCGAGGGCAGCCAGCACGGCCCAAAGAAGAACAAACCCGAGGAAAAATTTAAACCAGTCTACGCGACTTACACCGAGCTCACGAACACTAGGGAGAACATTTTCCTAGCAAACTCTTCTCGCCTTCCCTAGAAGAAGCCGGAGCCTTTGAAGCACCAGAAGGCTAAGCGGGACCCCTCCAAGTTTTGTTGATTCCACAACGACATTGGCCACAACACTGACGATTGTAGGGATCTGAAGGATGAGATCGAGACTCTCATCAGAGCCGGACCCTTGGCTAAGTATGCATGGAATAGAGTTCTCGCCGGTCAACCAGCTCCAGAAGCTCTGATAAGTCAGCCCGGGTCTCGGATAAATCAGGACACCCCTCCTCCTGTGATAGGAGGAGAGATCTCCATGATCTCCGGAGGCCCCCATCTGGCCGGCACGAGCAGAGGTGCTCAAAAGAGATATGTCAATGAATTGAAAGCTCATAACAGAGTGGAGTTCATCCCAGAGCAGCATCTACCCAAACAGCAACGACTGGAGAGGCAACCAATCATATTCATCAAGGAAGATGCTAGTCACGTCCAGTTCCCTCATAGCGACCCTCTGGTCATAGCCGCCCAGCTCGCCAACCGGAGAGTTTGGAGGATACTGGTCGATAATGGGAGCTCAGTGAACCTGCTGTTCTGGTCTACGCTGGAAAAGATGGGTTTATCTGTCACCGAGTTGAAAGCCACCTCCATGATGCTATATGAATTTTCTGGAGAAGGGTCGGTAGCAATAGGAATAATCGAGCTGGTGATTACCTTGGGAGAGGGACCCCAGACTGTCTCAAAACTCCTCGAATTTGTGGTCATCGATTGTCCTGCCGAGTACAATGCTATTTTGGGCCGACCTACATTGATAGTGTTTGAAGCCATATCCTCCATCCACCACCTCGCACTAAAATTGCCCTCTTCCATGGGGATATGCATGGTCCAAGGCGATCAGCTCGCTGCCAGGGAATGCTATAGCATTTCTATGAAGGGAAAATCAAGACCCGGGCAGCAGACGATGACCATCCAAGGCGGGAATCAGGAATCTCATAAAATTGTACCTAGTCCTAGTCCTGAGATAGAAAAATCTCAGAATGCTAGAGGGGAGGGTATCATCTTAAATAATGATATCGACCCCAGAGTAGGCGAGGATAGATCCGAACTCCAGGCCATCGAAGAGCTCGAGGAGGTAAATATCGACCCACAAGACCCCTCGAAGGTGGTGAAGCTCAGGAAAAACCTATGTAACGAAAGGAAGGCGGAGCTGATTAGGTTTCTGCAAGAAAATCTAGATGTGTTCGCCTGGTCTCATGGAGGCATGATAGGGATCAGCCCGAGAGTCATCATGTACACCCTCCACTTGGATAAAAACGTGCCTGGAAAGTCCCAGAAACAAAGGCGCCTAGGAACGACCCGAGCTGAGGCCGTAGAGGAGGAAGTAGCCCGCCTCTTAAAGTGCGGCTTTATCCGCGAAGCAAAGTTCCCGATCTGGGTCGCCAATACTGTGTTGGTCCCGAAGCCCAACGAGAAATGGTGGACCTGCATCGACTTTTCCGATCTAAGAAAAGCCTGCCCCAAAGATTGCTTCCCTTTGCCAAGGATCGACTAATTGGTAGATGCCACGGCGGGGTACGAGCTCATGTCTTTTATGGATGCATACTTGGGCTATAACCAGATCGCCATGAATCCCGCAGACCAGGAACACACTAGCTTCATGACCCCAACTAACGTTTATTGTTACAAGGTATTGCCTTTCAGGCTGAAAAACGCAGGAGTTACGTACTAGAGGTTGGTAAATAGGATGTTTACCAATTAGATCGAGAAAAATATGGAAGTGTATTTTGACGACATGTTGGTCAAGTCAAAAACTACCGATAACCATGTCTCCGATCTGGAGGAATGATTTAAGATTTTGAGGGAATACGGCATGAGGCTAAACCCGCAAAAGTGTACTTTCGGGGTTGCGTCAGGAAAATTCGTGGGTTTCATCGTCAATACCAGGGGAATAGAAGAAAACCCCGATAAGATCAGGTCGCTACTCGAGATGCCCTCACCCCAGTCGCGAAAAGACGTTGAAAGTCTGACAGGAAGGGTGGTGGCTATTAATCGGTTTATTTCTAAATTTACCGACAAGTGTTTTCCATTTTACAACCTTCTCCGGGGAAATAAAAAATTCGAGTTAACCGAGGAATGCGAACGTGCCTTCCTCGACCTGAAAGCACATTTAGCTGAGCCACTCGTACTATCCAAACCAACGATAGGAAAACCTCTTTTCCTTTACCTAGATGTCACGGAAGATGCGGCTAGCGCCGTACTAGTCCGAGAAGAAGACCGGTCTCAAAAGCCAGTCTATTACAACAGCAAGAGGCTTCTCGGAGCTGAAACCCGGTATCCGTTCATGGAAAAGATGGCCTTCTTCCTTATTACGGCCTCCCGAAAGCTCAGACCGTATTTCCAGTCCCACTCAATACACGTCATAACCGATTAGCCTTTAAGGCAGGTTTTGCAGAAACCTGAAGCATCGGGACGCCTGTTGAAGTGGGCTATCGAGCTTAGCCAATTTGAGATACTATACATACCGCAAACTGCTATAAAAAGCCAGGCTCTAGCTAATTTTGTGGCAGAATGCACAGGGTTCCGAGAAGACCCAGTGGAAGAATCAGCTCAAGCCTCATGGAAAGTCTTCGTAGACGGCTTGTCTAACAAGATCGGCTCCAGGGCTGGAATCATATTGATATCCCGAGAGGGACATCGATTCCACTCGGCGTTATGATTCAGATTCAAAGCGTCCAATAACGAGGCCGAATACGAAGCTTTATTGGCTAGGCTAAGGGTGGCCCAGGAGCTGAGGGCCAGCTCCGTCCAGTGTTACAGCGATTCCCAGCTCATGGTAAACCAAGTATTAGGAGAATACCAAGCACGGGGAACCGAGATGGCTGCTTACCTAGCCAAGGTAAAGAAAAAGCTATCCGCATTTGAGCCCGACTCAATCGAGCAGATAACTTGGGAGCAAAATGCCAGCGTGGATGCCCTGGCAAAGCTCACTACCTCTAGGGAGGCGGAGACATTGGGGCTGGTGCCGGTAGAGTTCTTGGAAAGACCAAGCATAGAGGAAATCGTGGCGGAGGTCGAGATGATCGATGCCAGACCGACTTGGATGGCTCCCATCCTCGAGTATCTCACAGCAGGGAAGTTACCCAAGGGGCGAAATGATGCAAGGAGGGTACTTTACCAGGCTCCGAGGTATATAGTGATAGATGGGATATTATACCAGCGTGGTCTCTCTTTACCTCTCCTACGGTGTGTTCTGCCAAGCGAGGCGAAGACCATTTTGCAGGAGGTGCACGAGGGCTTTTGCGGAGATCACGTTGGGGGGAAAAACCTAGCCCTGAAGATATTAAGGCAAGGGTATTATTGGCCCACTCTGTCAAAGGACTCGATCTCCTACATCCAAAAATGTAACAGGTGTCAGTGATTCGCCACAATTGCTCAGGCTCCTCCGGTCGAGCTGAAGATGATCTCGTCCCCATGGCCGTTTGCGGTCTGGGGGATTGACCTGGTTGGTGCCCTCCCTACTGGAAAATGAGGATTTCACTACGCGGTGGTGGCTATCGACTATTTCACGAAGTGGGCAGAAGCAGAGCCCCTGGCGACGATCACTTCAAAGAGGGTCCTCGAATTTGTGGTCAAGAATATTGTTTGCCGATTCGGGCTGTCAAAGAAGATCGTATCAGATAACGGAACGCAGTTCGATAGCGACCTTTTCACCGAATTCTGCGAGAGGCATGGCATAGTTAAAAGCTTCTCCTCTGTGGCCTATCCCCAGGCCAATGGGTAGGTCGAGGCTGTCAACAAGACGCTAAAAGCAAGCCTAAAGAAGAGATTGGATGAAGCTAAGGGAGTTTGGCCCTAACAGCTCCCCCAGGTACTGTGGGCATACCAGTCCTCGCACCGAACTTCGACGGGTCACACTCCTTTCTCCCTGGCTTTCGGGAGTGAGGCCGTCCTTCCTGTCGAAGTAAAGGTAGCCTCGCACAGTTCATAAATTTGACCAAGACCGGAACGATGAATTTCTCTGCGCGTCCCTCGACCTAATTGACGAAAAACGAGAAGCTTCACAGCTGCAGCTCGCGCATTATCAACAAAAGATCACTCGTTATTTCAACTCAAAGGTCAAGAAACGCGTTTTAGCGTAGGCAACCTGGCACTCAGAAGAGTCTTCTTAGCCGGTAAGGATCCCAAGGACGGGTTGTTGGGACCAAACTGGGAAGGGCCCTATCAAATAACAGAGGTCGTGAAAGAAAGAACCTTCAAGCTAGCTCGACTTAATGGAGAGCAGTCCCACGGACTTGGAACGCTATATACCTGAAGAAATATTATCAGTAATATCTTTGTAAGGCTTAATTAAGAAAGCCACCTTTGTTTATTGCATAATGAGAGAGTCTTTTCGCGGTGTCATATATGTTTGTGAATGTAATATCAAGTAACAATGAAAGGTCCTTTCCTGATTACTTGGGGGGCATATATCCAAGATACTACGAGGTCCTAAAACTTAGAAGTTGATTCAAATTGATTGATCGATGTTTTTCTTAAAAAGCATGAGATATCAATAAAGGATTAACGCGAACTAAGTTTTTAAAAATTAATATCCTGGATACAACCAGGTCCTAAAACTTAGAAGTTGATTCAAATTGATTAATCGATGTTTTTCTTAAAAAGCACGAGATATCAATAAAGAATTAGCGTGATCTAAGTTTTCAAAAATTAATATCCTGGATACAACCAGGTCCTAAAACTTAGAAGTTGATTCAAATTGATTAATCGATGTTTTTCTTAAAAAGCGCGAGATATCAATAAAGGATTAACACGAACTAAGTTTTTAAAATCAATTTCCTGGATACAACCAGGTCCTAAAACTTAGAAGTTGATTCAAATTGATTAATCGATGTTTTTTCTTAAAAAGCGTGAGATATCAATAAAGGATTAACGCGAACTAAGTTTTTAAAATTAATGTCCTGGATACAACCAGGTCCTAAAACTTAGAAGTTGGTTCAAATTGATTAATCGATGTTTTTTCCTAAAAAGCATGAGATGTCAATCATAACACCAACAGAAACTAAGTTCTCGCCAAATGCGTTAAAGAGGAGTAACAATAAAGTTAAACCACAAAAAAATATATAAATAGATTAAAGTAAATCTAAGGAAACCAATTGTCTCAAGGATAAAATACCTCGTGATATAAAGTTACAAATAAAAAATAAGAGAAAAAGGAGCAAAAGTCCTAAGCCCCACCAGGCCGCTCCGACGAAGTCACCCCTTCGGCATCCTGCTTGGCTACAGCGGAAGTCTCCCCAGTCTTAGAGGGCGCCTCCTGCTGAAGTCGAGCCTTGAACTTCTCGAGGAAGGACTCCCACACCTCTGGCCCCAGGAAGGAAAAGTCACCATCCTGGTTGAAGGCCCAGCAACGATACAGCATGGCCTCCATGGAGGAGCTGCAAGATGCCCTCTCCACCACAAGGGCGGCCTTTGCCTCTTCAAGTTCGACCTTCGCGGCATCCAAGGCGACCTTGGTAGCCCCGGCCTCCAGCAGCTTGGCCCGGGTTGCCTCCAGGTCGGCCTGCACAGCAACTAAGGCAGCCTGTGCGACCTTCTCGCTTTCCCTGGCAGCCGCCAGGGCAACCTTGGCATCTTGCTCTTGTTGTTGAGCAGACGCGAGAGCGGCCTGAGCAATCTGGTGCTCGCCCCTGATCTCGTCAAACCTGGCCCTGGACCGAGATATGCTTCGGTGTAGAGCCAAAGCTGCCTGCAAGGTAAAAAGATAATAAGGCAAGTTCTTTGGAAAAAGCAAAGAGAACCATTGGTAAAGCAAACTTACCATGAGGGTCATCCCCAATGAAGACTCCATAACATTCTCGAGGCTCCTCGTCTCAATCTCCCGCAAGTCCCTCGGGGTGGCGTTGTAGAAGTGATCCACCATATAGGTCGCGGTTTCGTAAACCGTCCCTCGAAAGGCCTTAGGGATTTTCTCCAAGACTTGAGTGTTGACCGGGAGGCGCACGGTGGGAGTTAGAGCTGGCAAGGTCCCGGTTGGTAACTCCAGTTCCCGGTTAAAGACAGGAGGTTGCAAGGGACGTGGAGCCATCTTCTCTATGGCGGGAGGGGGTGGAGGCACCTTCTCTGTGGCGGAAGGACCCTGGCCTTTCCCCTTGGCAGGAGACTTGGAGGTGGTCCCGAGAGGGGGATTTTTCGTGGTCAGCCGGAGCTTCTTTACCAAGGGTCCGGATGACCCGGAGGAAGGAACCCCCCTTGGAACATGGATCGCAGAACATTGTCCCCGGGCTGTGACATCTCCTCGCCTGAAACAAAGACAACGAAGCATCAGTATGCATGTAAAAATATTTGATCGCAAAAAATCTAAAAAATGTATTGAAAAAGGTCCTACCCTCCGAGCTAGAGGAGGAATCTATTGCCACGACCTCCGGCCGCGGAGCTTCTACAGGGGAGTCTAAGATTATAACTTCACGAATGAGAGGGGGCTCTGGGTCCGGATCCGCCTCAAGACTAGACTCCTGTACATACTGCCTAAGCCCTGAAGCTACTATACCCTCCAGAAGGGAGGGCCATGACCTAAGGTTGGTCCCGTACTCCTCAAAAAAGGCCGACCTAAAGGTCAGTGTATTGTCTACTACTACAGTGCCCCTAGGGTTGCCCATGTCATAGTGCAACATTAGTTGGTCAACACACTGGAGCAGACTTGCATTACAAGCTGGGTCATTTTGATGACAGTGAACGACTTGGCTGGGGATAAACCTAGCAAGCCGTAGGTCTGCGGCAGCCCTGTCTAAATCCTTAAACAAGTATGGGTTACCTTGGCCGGAGGGGCCAGCTGCTGCCCCGGACTGGGTCTGCTCCGCGTTGACCCCTGGGCGATCTCAAGAGCCTGATTCCGACGCACGAGCGGCACCTTGTCTTCCTTGTCCTGCTCGTCATCATCCGCAGCCCCCTCCTCGGGGATGGCCGCCATCTCGGGAGCTGCTTGGGAGATCTGCGGCCTCCTCAAGGCCAGGGTTTGGCCCGGAGAAATTAACTTACACGCCACCATTCTCTCATCAGACACGAGCTGGCGGTAGTCTTTTTCGCTTGGAGGGAGCCCCGCCAAGGTCTCATATTGACCCCCGAGGGTCACCAATTTAACCGTCCTCGCAAAAATAGTTGCACGATAGTATTCAAGTCAATACGCATGGAAGGAAACAAGTCAGAAACGATTTTGCGAGCTGAGGATAGAAAGAACTTATGAGGACGGTTGAAGTAATGGTGTTCGCAGTTACGGAACCCCGTCGACATGAAGAACTGGTCCATGAAGTCGTTGGGGTGGCTGGGCAGCTCGATGACTGCGGCGGAGTTGGGAAAATGGGTCAAGTAATAGAACCTGTCGCCTTGCCCCTGTTGATCCGGGCTGGCTTTGAGGCAGAAGAAATAGAGAATGTCCGCCGGTGTAGGGACCTCCCATTCTTGCTTCAGGAATAGGTACCTCAACCCCGCTAACAGGCGGTAGGAGTTAGGAAGGAGTTGAAAGGGGGCCAGCTTCATGAAGTTCAAGAAATCTAAAAAGTACTGGTCCAGGGGAAGAAAGGCCCCGGCCTTGAGTTGTTCGTCGCTCCAGGCCGCGAACTCCTCGTCGAGCGGTGCGCAGCTCCGCTCGCCCTCAAAGGGAGGATGAGCAACAAGAGCACCTGTCCCTATTTCGATATTGTGGGAAAGCAGGATCTTGTT
This sequence comes from Humulus lupulus, assembly GCF_963169125.1. Classification (NCBI taxonomy): domain Eukaryota; kingdom Viridiplantae; phylum Streptophyta; class Magnoliopsida; order Rosales; family Cannabaceae; genus Humulus; species Humulus lupulus. The sequence goes on from NC_084796.1 coordinate 111,501,484, forward strand.
GACCTTCCCCTGAGTTGTAACCTTTGAGGCAATCCTCTCGGCCTCAAAGAAGACATTAGGTCCCACCTCGACCTCTTTCTCCACGGTGGGACCGAAGTGGGGGATAGGGGAATCTGCTACCACCTCATTCCCCTTGCTGGGATGATGAGCTGGTGGCACTCTTCTTGGGCATGTTCTTCCTGGGTCCCATCTGGTCGCCTAACGAACAAAGATGAAGAAAAATTAGAAAGGCGACCTAAAAATAAGAAAGTGAATCTAGCGTGAGGAATGATTTTCCTTACACGGACTGAGGTAATCTCAGCCCGCGGTGAGTGAGGCCACGCGATTCTATGAACACGCACCTATGCTCCCAATGGGTCCCCGATTGCTTAGGATCTGTGTGTCAGGAGGATCAGGATAATGCTTGCCTTGGATGGAAAGTTTCAAAAGCAAAACCACCTGGGAAGCGTGGCCCCTAAGCTACCCGGTTTTGCACCCCAGAAACTTGTCGTCTTCCCCTCTCCAAACAGGCATTCCAAGAGATTACCAAGAAAAGTCACCCCAGAATTATCTTGTCCTATGCGTCATATTCCTAATCATTTTCTCCTATGGTCGATACCCCTAGGATAAAAACCTGCGCACAAAATACCAGCCAAAAAGAAAAAAAAACAACCTACAGTATGCGACTACGAAATAAGTTAACATAAACAAAGAAAAATGGAAACATTTAAACATACAGCAGGCAGAGGACTTACAGAGGTTTTTGCTGTGTGAAAATCGAAAAGGGCGTAGGAATCAAAATCCTCGTGGAGCCTTTAGAAATGGAGTCATGGAGAAACCCTTGTGTCTGGAACTCAGAGACTTCTGGAACGATAACCAGAAGGAAAAAGGCTTCTGGGGCTAAGAAGAGAGAAGATGAGGAAAAATTTTCAAATAAAGGGTGGCTCACGCGAAAGGTTCCCAACCTTATATATACGTAAAAGGCAAAGGAACGAGGACCGTTCGATCGTCTTAATGCAAAATAAGAGGGTCACAACTCAAAAGACGAAACAACGGTCGAAGATAGGCTAGGCCATTTAATGCGATTCTTGGAAGATGGACCGTCACCTACCACGATGCTACATGTATCCGATACCGGCGCAATAGGCGGGACATGAAGAGTCAAAAAGGAAGCCTAAAAGCCCCCACTGTGGCCACAGGTGACATCACATGCCACGAGTAGGGGCTTGGGGGGAAAATGTACGCCCTAAATATCCACGGGTTATTAGCGAGCTAGAAAAGGGCATAATTCTATCTGCCACGTGGAAGCCTCCTACCCGGAGCTGCTGTTACGAGTCTCCACCTCTTTGGCCCGAGCTAGTCAAAGGGTTAGTAAGAATACTCGAAGGCATCGGGTCAGCAGTGTGGACACCACGAGCTAGAACTACATTAAAGCTCGAGGTTCGGCATAGAACTGACACCCCCGACCATTTATGAAGTCAACCACGCAATGTAAACGTGCACATATCAGACATCACGTGTCTACTCCATTCCTGAATTCTCAGACACGCAACATAAATGTGCGTGTTCAGGCACCCCACGACTGGTTTGGGCCATGCGGCCCATGATCCCCTTTTCCTATTGATTAGACAACACTTCATTGTCAGGTTTTAGGAATTAATCATAAGTGTCACAGAGGTGAGATGATGGGTAAGAAGGTCACGGGATGGCCCCCTTTACCAACACCCAGGTATCATCTCCCTATAAATATGGAGACCCTGGGTGTTGCAAAGGGTTGGCGTCTAGCTTGTAAAGAAACACCTTGTAAGGAATACCTGAGATATATCAATAATATTGGCTGGTGGACTAGAGGGATTTTAACCTTCAAACCACCTAAAAGGAAAGGAGTTATAACCTTCCCCCTATACTATTTTCGCCAGTTTGGAATATAAATATTTACATATTACGGTTCATTATCTAGCACTAATCCATTCCGTTTATTCGTATAATTATCTGTTACCGAAGAACCGCGTCAACAAAAAGTTATTTTAATTCAAAATTAAATGGATAAGTGCTTAATGGATCAAGACTACTTGTTAAGGCCCTAAGTAATAGATAGATATCTATTTAGGTCTTATTTAGTTTCTCACATTTTTGTGTATATTTTTGAAAGTGTTGTAATCTTTCTAGAAATACCCAAGACACCCGACCCGCATTTATTTATTTATTTAGCTAGTATTTATTTATTTAAATGTTTGAATGTGATTAAATTGTTTAATACTTTATCATGCATTTTTTGACATGCCATACATATAACCCACACAGTATTTAAAATTGTGCATGCATCTCATATGAGTAGAAACATGCCTTAGGATTGTCCTATGTGATTATATGATGGTCCATATAATAGTAAATCTAGTTTTTAACTAGTTCAAGAGCGGAAATAGATTTTAAAAGTTGTTTAATTTCTAGTATTTAATAAAATTGTTTTATTAAATTATAAATGATATTCTTAGTAATTATGGAAAAATAAAATTGAACTAATTAGGGCATAGTTCTATAATTTTAATTTTGCTTAATTTGATTAGTAATTATTAGAATATCATTTGGTAAAAATAGATCACTTTATTTTTACAACCAATTAAAAAGCATAGGATGTTTTGAGAAAACACATGTTCTAAAATAGTGAGTGGGAGAGGGAGTTATGACAATAAGTCCCATGGTCTCCATTATTAGTTAGCCTCAAGGTAACATGGAGAGGGCCTCGTGGCACAATTGCTTGTGTCCCCCTAAGGAAGGCTTCCAACTGTGTTATTCTCAAGGCAAACTTTATTTTCAAGAATAAGATTTAATGGTGTATTTCAAGTTTGACTGACCCTAAGGCACACTCTTGAGTTAAGTCATTGATCTAAAATAATGGGTTACACTCACAAGGTACATTAGGCTTTCGAGCGGACTAGTGTATTCTTGACCAAACAAGTGGTTGTTTAAAAATCAAAAGAGAAATATTGATTTAAGTTTTAACTTATAAATTTGAGAACTTGTCTCAAAATTAATTTGGAATTAGTCTAACCTACCCTAAGGCTGGTCCATTAATGTTCAAATTAATTAATCGTGGAATTAGTAATTATTTTTTATGTGTTTTTTGTTGCATTCATGCATCACGTTTACTATTTCGAAAATAACAGATATTTATTATATGCATAGATTCATTTTGTTTATTTATTTATTTTCAGCAATTATGTCTAGCTCAAATCCTGTATCTTCTTTACTTGCTAATGAAAAGTTGATTGGTGAAAACTACATGAAATGGAAATCAAACTTGAACATTGCATTAATATGTGAGAAGCCTAAAAAGTCATCCAAAAGCAAAGAGAACAAGAACACTAAAACCTCCAAAAGGAAGACCCCAAAAGGGACTTGCTTTCATTGTGGAGAAAATGGTCACTGGATGAGAAACTGTTCAAAGTATCTCGCTGACCTCAAAGAGAAAAAGACAGGTAAATTTGATTTACTTGTGTTAGAAGCTTGTTTAGTGGAAGATAATTCCTCATCCTGGATAGTAGATTCAGGAGCCACTAACCATGTCTGCTTTTCTCTTCTGATTCTTAGTTCAACGAGGAAGCTTGCTGATGGAGAGGTGACTATGAGGGTAGGCAGTGGTCAGATTGTCTCTGCAGTAGCAGTTGGAACAACCCGTTTGGAATTTGAGAATAATAAATTTCTTGTTTTAGAAAATGTTTATTATATTCCTAGATTTTCTAGAAACTTAATTTATGTTTCTATGTTGCATGAACAAAATTTTAAAATATCTTTTAATAATAATTTGATTATTATTTCAAGATATGGTTTTAAGATATGTTCTGCAAAATTTATCGATGGGCTTTATAAACTACAAGCTAAAGAGAAATCTGTTAATAATTCTGAATTATTTAAAACAACCAATCCAAGATCTATTAAATGACAAAAGACTGATTCCGATAGTGATACATATCTGTGGCACTTGAGATTGGGCCATATTGGTCTAGACAGAATAAATAGGCTTGTAAACGATGGTCCTTTAAGAGAACTATCTATTGGATCTCTCCCTATTTGTGAATCCTGTCTAGAAGGAAAAATGACCAAGAGACCTTTCTCTGCCAAAGGTTCAAGAGCCACAGAACCACTTCAGCTAGTACATACGGATGTTTGTGGTCCACCTAATGTACAAGCAAGAGGAGGTTATGAATACTTCGTCACTTTTATTGACGATTATTCATGATATGGTTACCTATATTTAATGCAAAGAAAATCTGAAACTTTTGGAAAGTTCAAAGAATTTCAAGCAGAAGCTGAAAAGCAATTAGGTAAGTCACTAAAAGCTCTTCGATCTGATCGAGGAGGAGAGTACTTCGATTTTTAATTCAAGGACCATCTGTGTGAGCATGGCATTCAATTCTAACTCACAGCACCTAGAACGCCACAGCAAAATGGTGTTTCGGAAAGACGGAACAGAATGTTATTAGATATGGTTAGATCAATGATGAGTTTCTCATCATTACCACTGTCATTCTGGGGCTATGCGATTCAATTTTCTCTATACATATTAAATGTTGTTCCATCTAAGTCTGTCGAAAAGACACCCATAGAATTATGGAATGGTTGTAAACCTAGTTTACACCATTTTCGATTTTGGGGGTGTCCTGCACACGTGCTTAAAGGAAAGACCGGGAAGTTGGAATCACGCTTTGAAGTGTGCATGTTTGTGGGTTATTCCAAAGAGACCAGAGGTGGAATTTTCTATATTCCAAAAGAAAATAAAATATTTGTATCGACAAATGCAAATTTTCTTGAACATGACTATGTGAATAACCACAAACCTCGCAGTAAGGTTGTTCTGGAGGAGATGGTCTCATATGAAGTTGCAAAGTCACCAGCAACAACCAATGAAAAATGGCAAGATTAAACGGCTAGTTCTAGTTAGAATAGTGTGAACCTCGTCGTAGTGGGAGGGTTAGCAAGCAACCCACACGCTATGAACACAAAGTTCAAATGCTTGTGTCTGACACAAACAAAGACGATCCATTGACATTTAGAGATGCGATGAATGATTCTGACAAGGACAAATGGCAAGATGCCATGAACCAAGAAATTGAATCGATGTATTCCAATTCTGTCTGGGTTCTTGAAGATCCACCTGAGAATATCAAACCCATTGGTTGCAAGTGGATATTCAAGAAGAAAAGAGGAGCGGATGGGAAAGTAGAGACTTTCAAAGCAAGGCTTGTAGCCAAAGGTTACACACAGAAAGAAGGGGTTGACTATGAAGAAACTTTTTCTCCTGTAGCCATGCTAAAATCCATTCGTATACTCTTATCCATAGCTACGTGCATGGATTATGAGATTTGGAAAATGGATGTCAAAACAGCTTTTCTGAATGGCTACCTTGACGAAACCATTTACATGTCTCAACCAGAAGGGTTCGAGTTAAAAGGTCAAGAGCAAAAGGTTTGCAAGCTTCTTACATCCATTTATGGACTCAAACAAGCTTCTAGATCTTGGAATCTTAGATTTGATGACACAATTAAAACGTTTGGTTTTGAACAAAATGTTGACGAACCTTGTGTCTATAAACAAATCAAAGATGGTGTAGTAGTATTCCTCGTTCTTTATGTTGATGATATATTACTGATTGGAAATGATGTGACATCATTATCAAAAGTAGAGAACTGGTTAGCTGAACAATTCCAAATGAAAGATTTGGGAGAAGCCAAGTATGTTCTGGGCATTAAGATTCTTAGAGATAGACAGAACAAAACTTTGGCATTGTCTCAAGCAACTTATATCAATAAGGTGCTAGAATACTTTAATATGCAAAACTCCAAAAATGGTGATATGCCAACTCGTTGTGGAGTATTCCTTTCCAAAGAGCAGTGTCCCAAAACACCTGAGGAAGAGGAAGACATGAGACAATATCCCTATGGCTCAGCAGTAGGCAGTCTAATGTACGCCATGTTGTGTACAAGACCTGACATTTGTTATGTAGTAGGGATAGTCAGCCGTTATCAATCCAATCCTGGATTGAGTCATTGGACTGCAGTAAAGAATATTCTCAAGTATCTTAGAAATACTAGAGATGATATGCTTATATATTCAGGTGGAGACCTGAACCCCACTAGTTACACTGATTCTGATTTTCAATGAGACAGAGATAGTCGAAAATCGACTTCTGGATCAGTGTTTACTCTTGGAGGAGGAGCGGTAGTCTAGTGAAGTATTAAACAAACTAGCATTGCAGACTCCACCATGGAAGCCGAGTATATAGCGGCTTGTGAAGCAGCTAAGGAGGCTGCGTGGCTCAAAAAGATCTGTTCTGATCTGGAAGTTGTACCAGATGTGGATAAGCCACTAGTCCTATACTGTGACCACAGTGGGGCAGTAGCTAACTCAAAGGAACCATGGAGTCACAAGAGGGAAAAGCACATCGAGAGGAAGTATCACTTGCTAAGAAAGATAGTTCATCGAGGAGATGTTGCAATTATGAAGATAGCTTCAGAGCATAATCTTGCAGATCCTTTCACAAAGACTTTATCTATAAAATCTTTTAAGGAGCACGTAAGAAACATGGGAATGAGAGAGATGCATCATTTGCTTTAGGGCAAGTGGGAGATTGTTGGAAATGTGCCCTGAAAGCATATGTAGTAGACATTGATTTTATGAAATAAATAAATAAATTGAATTTGTTATGCATATATTTTATGGACTATATTATTCTGTGATAATATTAAGTAAATATCAGGAAAATTCCTAAGTTCATATATGTGATCTCAAACACGTATTGGTACGGGAGGATTGTGTTTGAGATAAATAAACTTGAATAGTTCGCAGTAAAATAAAGTTTTGGAATCTTTAGATTAATTACTGCAAGCACAGTCCACTAGTATTATGAGTACATGAGATCTAGATCCGGATCACTAGTGTGGTAGGACACTTTAGTGGAGGTGCTTTATATATTAGAGAATATATAGAACTGGACCAGATATGTTTATTAATACTTAGTTAAATACCATTTCGAAGTATTAATTAAATATATCAACTGATGATCATATACAAATAGATCTTAATTGTAATGCCCTACTTCCTTAGAGCCGTTACCAAGTGAGTTTTAAAAGAAAACTTTGTGCAATTAACTCGCTAACCGAGGATTTGAAACGAAAGTGTGACTAATTAAAAGTTAAGGCTGTAATATTTAAAAATGCGTTGTTTCAATAAAAACTTCAAGTAATAAACATTTGGGATCCCAAAATAAAGTTTGAAAGCTATTTACATCTTGAAATAAGTTTACAGTTGATCAGTTCTAAAATCATAGATTATTACAGCCATTTTCGAATAAACCCCCAACCAAAGCAGTCGGGCAGGCCAAACATGTACGCGTCGCTTCACGCTCTCCGTACTCATGGTTGGTTGACTCATTCATTGCCCTTACCTGCAACACAGAGCACCCGTGAGCCGAAGCCCAGCAAGAAAACTCATGCAGAATATAACATATGCAATTTATACAGTTTATCATAACAGATAATCCACATACAAACAAGTCAACCATTAGACTAAGCAAACACGGCCATGCCGCCCCCGAAGCCTTACCGAAGCCTGGGGTCTCGGTCCTCACCGTAGGGATATCACACGTATCCCCTGGGTCCTACCCTCACCATAAGCATCCCATGTGCTAGGTGTTACTTCCGGCTCCGCTGCCGTACCCGGCCTACGCCGCACTCGGCCCTTGCCATTCATTTCATTATAATCATACAAAGCATAAATCAAACAACATTCATACAATTATCAATACATGTAAGTATACACCCTAACATGTAATGCAATATAGGGCCATGCCCGGCAATCATCTCATCATGCAATATAGGGCCGTGCCCCGCAATCACACTATGGGCCCACGCCCCATCCTACGGGTCATATAGTTTTCTTACCTGTATTCTGAGCCTCCTGATGCACTCACGCCGCGAGCACGGTCCTCTAGCATGAGCCTCTCCAATAACCTAGTCACAACACACAAGAAACATCCCTCAATACTAATCAACCCAAAACCACTTCCCGGGACCAATCCCGCACTCTCGGGACCTCTAAAACCTTAAAACAACACCCCGGAGACATCCCCCGAACCCCCGGAGCAAAGGCCTAAAATTGCCAAAAATGTCATCCTGAAATTTGCCTTGTGCCGCGGCACCCATCAATCAGGGGCTCCCTCGCCGCGGCACGAAAAACCTGTGCCGCGGCACGCCTTCGCAGACCTAGAATTCTGGGTTTTTCCCTGCATTATCTCCGAGCTAAAACCTTCCAAAATCATACCAACCAATACCCAAACCCCAAAATCAATTTAAGACTTCAAATGGACCATCTAACAACCCATAAACACTAGATTCAAGCTCAAAACACCAACATATCCAACAATCCACCTTTAGATTGCAAAAAAAATCAGGAACTTCAAACTCAAACTTTAAAAACGTAACTCAAGCTTTAAGTTTCACAAATCTAAACATAATCAAACTTAAATATGCATAAATCCTTACCTTAAGTAGAGAATCCCATCCTAAGCTCCCTTGATTCATCTCCCAAGTCTCCAAATTTCAGCTCCTTCACTTCTCTTCTTCTTCTTCTTCTTCTTCTTCTTCTTCTTCTTCTCATTGCCCTAACTTTCCTTCTCTTTAGTTTTTCTTCTCTTTTTTTTTAACAAAACCAATCAATGACCAAAATAACTAAGCCCCAAACCGTGTACCCCATATAACCTAGCTGCCATTTATCTAATTCCCAACCAAATGACCATTTTGCCCCTCCTTGCCTATCCTTTCCCAACTAAACCTCAAGGGCACTTAAGTCCTTTCATTTCTATTTCATATCTACCATTTTCTTTCTAAAACTTGTTACTCTCAGCAGTAACAAATGGTTACCCAGGTTACTAAATCTCCAATAACCATTACCCGTTAAATCTCAACTTAACCATAAAATTCCCGAGGTACCCCTAGGCTCCTCCCGAGCCGGGTACAGAAATCCCGTTGTGACTCTTGAGTTAACAAGCTCTCTAGGACCGTCTCGGCACGTGCATCACAATAATGAAACCACACTCACGTGGTGCAATTCACAGAATACACATATGAATACAGTTATGCCCAACATGGCCAAAATTACAATTACGCCCTTCTAACACGATCCGGGCCTACATGCATACTAGTAAACATAGCCATGCCTCTCAGTTAAACAAATAGCCAAATAACATGCTTTAAATCATAACCATGCATTTAAATCATTAAAATCACACAAAAATCCCATCATGCCCTCCTGGCACGCTAATCAAGGTCCTCAAGCCTTATTAGCGGATTTGGGTCGTTACATTAATCCTGAAGTTACTATGAACTCCTGTTTATGTTATATGAGTTCTTTGATTCACTTGTTAGGGTCTGTCAGAATGATCAGGCTAGAAACTTTTGTTTTGGGAACTCATTAATGTAGATGGCTGGGGACATAGTATACAGATATGGAATCTATGCTTTCTCGCAAGAGATTGAATGATGGTTCTCTTAAGGGTTGACTTTTGGGACTGAAAGGTTATTGAGCTCAAATTCATAATTTAGTTATGAATTAACCTTCACTAGTAGAGTCAATGGTACTTAAGGAAACAAGAGATAATTAAATGGGTAAAACGGTAATTTTATTATCGATTAATTATGAACCATCATTAGAGGGTCAAGTTATATGAAATGAATATATCAATGGACGATTTATGATTATAAAGTACTCAGTAAGTGAAATGTCTATAATTACAAGAGTGCAGTCTCATATTTATAGTGGAGTAATCATGAGATTAATAAATTAAGATTATTTAATTAAAGAGTTTAATTAATAATCTCAAATTTATTGGAGCTTGGAATTATAGGTCCATAGGTCCCCATAGCGGCTCTATCAACAATGTTCAAGGTAAGAGTTGATATGAAGGGAAAATAGTTTAAAGATATATTTAAGAAGAAATTTGTTATTCAGGTCAAATATACAATTATATGATAATAGTGATTAATTAATTAATTACAAATTAGTTGTAGTTAACAAAATTAATTCATATTTAATTACTGTATAATTTTCGAAATTATATTAAATAATTAAAGTAATTTTGAAATTTAATTAAATAATTAATTAATTATAATTTTCGAAATTATAATAAATTAAATATTTATTTTTTGAAATTTTTGGATTTAATTAATTAAATATCTTTATTTGAGTGGGAGATAATAATCTGATAAGTTCAAATTAGATTTTAATTTAAAAGATTAATATTTATTCAAATAATTAATTATATTTGATAATTAATTAAAAAGATAATTAATTTAAATTTAAATTCAAATTTGAATTAGTTATCACGGTGTTAGATCTTATCTGACAAAACAGTTTGAATAAATAATTAAATGGAAATTGAAAAAACAACATCTCTAAAATTAGGGAGGCTACACGTGCACACACAGTCCATGGACTGTGTGTGGCGTGTAGGGTAATTTTTAGGGATGATATTTTTATTTTTATTTATTTAATTAATTAATTAATGGATAATTCAAAAATTAGTTTTTGGAAATTTTCATTAATAGAATAATTAATTAATTAAAAAGTAAATTGTAAAATAGTTACAGATTTATTTTTTAAAATTTGAATATTTTCTTTTAAGTATGACTAATCAGAAAAATATTCAGAGAAGTGAGACAACTCAGACTATTCGCTCTGTGAAAAATAGAACGATAGTTTTCTCTCCCTGAAAATAAAGAACCAATTCTCAGGCCTATTATCTTGATCTCATGAGTTGAGTACATCAAGTAGAATCACAAATAAACTATCCTTCATTCTCTAAGTGCCCACACATTTCTTGAGGTGTAGAGAACGCTTTGGAAGATCTTGGTGTGAGCACGTGGGAGCGGCTTGGATAGGAAGATCATTCTAAATACAAAAAGATAGCAAGGACACTTGATAGGCTTCAAGAGGTATGATTTCTATTATTATCTTGCTTATTATTAATGTATGTATATTAATGGATCCGCATATTATAGGTAGTTTAAATATGTTACAAAAATTTTGTTGTACACTGGGCCAACCCCACCACCATTCCGCTGCGTATTAGGAAACCTGTTCCTAACAGCATGTCACATATACACAGGGTGCAGTTTTCTTATCTCGGGTTCGAGCAAGAATTAGTAAAAGAACAACCCTTGAGAACGATCAATCCTTTGATCCTTTAGCGGTCACCTAGTCATAACCAAATATGGAATCCCATCAATAAAATAAATCATAAAATGGTTTATAATCTAAAACCACACTCCCGGGATCCATCCCGCACTCTCAGGAATCTCAATCTACCCAAACAGGGCAAAGGAACCCATCCCCGAGCCTTAAAAGTCATCCCGAGCCCTAAAATAGGCTTGCTGGAAAATTGACCAGCGCTGTAGCCCTATTAAATGGCGCTGAGGCACTATTTCAAGTCAGAGAGGCCTAGCTCTCTGCCCTGCCTAGCGCTGCTGTGCCAACCACAGACCAGAAACTTTCTGGTTTTCCCTCCTTGCGATTTCCCTTGAAACCAACCCTCCAAACCAATCCCAAACATCACCCAAGCATCCAATTCAATCCCTAAACTTCATACATATCACAACCTCTTCAAAACCCAATTAAACTTACACAAAAACTTCCATGAATTCTCACCACTAACACCTCAAATTCTCAACTGAAAAACCATAAGGAAAAACAGAGTATAGCCTATATTCAAGGATGAATTATTAACTCAAGCTTGATTTAGACCCCCTTCAATGGATGAACTAAGGTCTTAAGCCCTCAAGCCTTGCTCTCCTAGCTTGCTACCTCAAATTGGCTCTCAAAAATTGAAAGGAAGAAGGAGGGAAGAACATGTACGGGAGGGAGAGAAAGAGATGAGGATGATGCTCTGTTTTCTTATAATTCCACAGCCTTCTAAACTCAAAGGGCCGATATATATCTTAGAGGTGAAAATACCATTTTGCCCCTAGGTCAAACAAAAGCTTCTAAAGACCCCCAAGGGTAAACGTCATTTCCCGCCTATCTCGTAAATTATAATTAACACCCTCCAATTCTGGTTATTCTCAATATTCTCAAATACCAATACTTCTTATCCCAGCAATGTTCTAATCACCAAATTACCCCGAGACTCACTCCGAGCTCCGAACTTAATCCCGTTATGACTAGACCGAAAACTTGCATTCCATGATCGTCTCATGCCGAATGGCTCGAACCAATCCACATATAATGTGGTATTATTTATAATTCACCCAAATGCATGAAAATACACAATCACGCCCTCAACGGGCCAAATTACCAAAATGCCCTTATAGTAAAATGTAGACCCATATGCATGCATTTACCATCATATAATAATATAATTCACATAAACATGCATATAATCATTAAATAGCATAATAAATCAATTATGGCCCTCCCGGCCTCCTAATCAAGGTCCTAAACCTTATTAAGAAATTCGGGGCATTACAGGAAGGGTCTCGGCACTGAGTACTAGAAGTGCCATTGTAGAGAGAGATTATAAGTAATGGAATAAAAATGGTGATAGGAGGCCTAGCGAATCTCACCCTACAGTCCACCTTACTAGATCAGATTAGGGAAGGATAGAAAGTGGATGAGGTACTAGTGAAACAAGAAACTTTGGTACAAGAGAACGGTGACAGTGACTTCTCCATGTCTGAAGGAGGACTACTGCGATACAAGGATAGAATTTGTGTGCCTAATGATGGTGAGCTTAAGGAAAGTATTATTAAAGAGGCCCAAACGACACCATATTCCTTACATCCGGGATCCATTAGGGATGAATAAGGATATAGAAGAGTTTGTTGCTAAATGAATAACTTGTAAGCCAATCTTGATTTATGTGATAATAACATGAAATAACTAGTGTATTGTTTGCTAGAAGTAGGAGTTAGACACTAGTAAGAGAGGGCTCATTTAGAGACAATGACTAGGGGTGCTTATGCTCCACGAGAGAGATTAGTGGTTCGGTTCACGACCGTGACAATTGGCTAGGATTTAAGTATACTGATTACACTTAGGAGTCTTAATGATCCTAGGGGGGCTTATGCTCCATTGTGATATGTTATTTAGTCCGGTTCAAATCCGTGACACTATTTGTTATTGGCACGGTTAGCTATCGTGACATTTGTCCAAGAAATAAGTATACTGGAAAAACCTAGGACTCTCAATAAGCTGGTGTGAATTCACCTACCACTATGTTAGTATTAATGCCCTTGGTAACCCGTTGGTTACCCTCGAGAATGATTTATGGTTTGAATACCAGTGCTGAGACTTGGGTCGACACTATGGTTTTAAAAGTATACTAGGGAATATCTTTGGCGACTCCTGTGTTGTTTATTTGGGTCAATGTTATTATTATTCTATATCTTCTCTCTGGTCTGACTTTCTCGAGGTTTATATTGATTGTTTTTTTTTAATAGTTAATACAGCCACGATGCTTAAGCGTTCTCTAATTGTTGGATTTATCCGGAACCTTAACTGTGGTAAGTTATCTGGTGTGTGGGCAATGACTTGTTCATTGACCCCTTTTGTATCTATTATTTATGTATTGCGAGATTTAATTTACTAAGCATTATCGCTTACATAGTTGTTTCATTTGTAGGTAAGGGCAAGGATAAACTGAGATAGTGAGTGCCGGAGTCTGCTTGTGAGGATGTATATATGGCTCGACCTCTTGGAAGATTTTACTATTGAAATATTTTTAAATTATATCTTAAACTCTTTTGGTTCACTTCATGACTTTAAGGTTGAGATGTAAATATTTTAGTGTCACATAATGCTTTAAATTTTTTTTTATATAGATTTTGAGACTTTTAATTAATTAAAATGGTTTATATTTGCACAAAGTCTATGTTAGTACATTTTGGGTTGTTACATTAGCAATAGATTGTGCAAATCAATACTCAACAACTTGAAACTAATTTAACTTGAGTGATTTATGAAGCTTAAAATAAAATACATGAAATTTAAAACTAATTAAAAATAACCACCAATAATTAGGAATTAAAAGCAAGGTAAAACTCAATATGGAAAATCAAACTTGAATTAATAATTCTCCGTAAATTAATTTATGGGACAATATGCTACAATATTATTTTTAGCAAAACCTCCCAGCGTAACGAAAATTCCTAATTTATTCATAGGATTTTTCCAAATCTTATGGTAAAAGTTCTCCAACTAATTAAACTTATTCTTATGCCAATTCAAATTTAATTAGGAACACAATTATAGGAACTAATTCTCAAGAGTTATGCAAGGCAAATAATATATCCTTATATTACTCACTAAACACAACCTAGCAATAGCTATAATCTTGCATTATCCAAGTAATTTCCACTAAATATCACCTTTGTAGCATTAGATCTAGCTTATCAACTTGTCATTGATGACCAAAGAATTACAAGAAATTGACATTAAACCCACTTGAATGAACAAAGGGAGAATTCATTTAATAATGCATAAAAATTTCATAATTATGATTTAGTATTCATTAGTAATCAAAGTTTCAAAGAGTTAGCTCATAACTAATTTAGTAAACACAAGCTCAAATTCAAATCTAATATGCATGGGTTAATAAGATAGCTGTTCAAAAATAGAAAATACAAATGTTAGAGAGAGAGAGAAGATTAAGAACAAATTCTCAAAATGATGTATAATGATTCCTCTTTTTGTCTTTTTCCTTCTTCAACCTTTTGTACTTCTTCCTTCCAAAATGTTCTCTATACATTTTGAACTAAAAACTCCCCAAAATGGCAGCTATCCTTTATTTTCACCTGGCACCTCCCTTATTGACCTAGGGTACAACCTTTTCTCCAATTTAGAAGGCACATTCTCTTTCTTTCTGATTTGGGCTAATTCTCTTTCTTTCTCTTTTTGGCCCATTCATATTTTGACCACCACTTTTTCTGTCAAAAGCATTTACAGTTGGTGCTTTTCCTTGTCCACGCCAGCTGTCCAAGTCAAACAAAAGTGGCCTTCTCCATCTTGGCTATAGTATCACACGTAGCTCAAGCTCCAGATTGTTGCAAGAAACTTATTAGTAAATCTATAAATTTAAGCTTTTCCCAACTTTATCGTGCCATCTTTAATTCCATTTGCTTCTATTGCTAACTTAAGCTCCTTTTTCAAAGAAAATAAACGCAAATTAATTATTTAATTCCAAAATAATTATACAAATATTTCAACTCTAAAATTAGATTTCACAAGACACAAAGATGAAATTAATTATAAATTCAACAACTAAAAACTCAATTCATTACTCTTTTTATAAAACATAATAATTTTGAAAGTAAAATAAATAACTCTATATCATAGAGTTATCACAGGGCTTAAAAGCTCGCTAGAATCATACGATCGTTGCAACGCTCAGAGTCGCCAGTTGCACTTTTTTCTTCTTTTCCATATTGTTATCATAATTTTTACATTAAAAATTACAAAATTTCCTATGCTTCATATTCGCTTACACAAAACAAAGCGTAAACCCAATAATCAAGTATAATCAATAATTCATCATTCAACCATACATTCAAAAAATAAAACAATCTATTCATTCATACATATCAAATACATATAACAAATGAAAGTAATACATACAAGCATTTAATGTATACATATATATATATAGACTGATCTGGTACCAATTGCTTGTAATAAACGCGTAAATCACAGTGTGTAGTGAAATGTGTATTGCAAAAATATTGTTTTAATACTGAACCAGGATCAATATATGTATATATACATTAAATTAAACATACAAGAAAGATCCACACGCCTTTGCAGTTTATAAAGTGTCCTCTCGATCTTTTTGTATAAATAAACAATATCTAATCAAAGAGAATACTATGAGATCCACTCCATGATCTTCCAAGTTAATCTTCAACACACTAGGATGGTTGTGGGCACGTAGAATGTATTGGAAAATTGTGTATTCTTGATGTACTCAACACATGAGATCAAGAGAGTTTGAGAAAGAGAAGACTAAGAGAATGATAGAAGAAGAGATAAAATATCGTTATATTTTTTAGGCATTTGTTGTGTTACGTATCTTCTATATTTTATAACCTAGAAAATATCAATATAATCTATGTCAAAACAGAATAGGTTTGGGTTTTATCTATTTAATAAATATATTAATCAAATCAAAATATCTTTTAAATAATAAATATTTGAAAGAATTAGTCAAATTTATAATTGAGACAATAGAGTGATTCAGATTTGGGATTTTAAACCATGGCTTATGCCAATCATAGTGAGTAGCGTGTAGCACATGTTGTGCTCCTCAATTTTTCATCATTTAGACAAAAATATTTATGTATTTAAAATAATATACATATCAATTAATTCAAAATTAAATTTAGTTTGTAAAACATAATTAAATTATAATCATATAATAAATTAATAGCACTCTTTCTATAATACTAATTCAAATGCAGTTTGATATTATTTTCAACTAATATAGAGTTTTCAAACAAAACATATTAGTCAAATTAATTGATTAATTATCCAATAGTTATACATTTGCCTTGGAAACCTAATTCATTTTGCAAATTAGTTCTTTCTTTATGATGTTAATAACATTAACACCCTAGACAATGTTGTATAGATGTGACTTAGGACCATGAACCTATAATACAAAATTCCAATAAATCAGATTATTAATTAACATATATAATTAAATAATCTTATTTATTAATTCTATTATTACTCCACAATAAATATGGAATTGCACTCTTAGTAATTATAGAATTATATTTACAGAATTATCTCACGTAGTCTATTGATATAATCACTTCATGTAGTTTTGTCCTCCAATTATTGGTTCGTAATTTAGAGCTGGTCAAAATAACTGTTTTACCTTTCTAATTACCTCTTGTATCTTAAGTACCAATAATTCACTAATGAAAAGTTAATTTATAATCATATTATAAATTTGAGCCCAGTCCTTTAGGATAGCTTGGATTCCAAATCTTGTACGAGCATGCTGCAAACCATTCACGTTATTGAATCTCCAAAACAAAAGTCACTGGCCTCATTATATTAAGAGACATTGACGAGTGAATCAAATGACCCAATAGAATAGGAGTTCATGATTACTCAAGATTTAGACTAACCCACATATGATCATTATATCGATATGAATTAAATCTTTATGGAAAATAGTATGTTTATAAATAAATTAATTCACATCGGTCCTGTCATATATAATCTAATTATATAAAATATATTTACTAAGGTGTCTATCCACATCAGCGATCCAGATCTACATCATATGCATTAAAAGATGCTTGGCGAACCGTAATAGCGGCGTTTGATTCAAGATTTCATACTTTAATATGTTGCTGACTATTTTATTCATTATCTATTATCTTATTCCTCTCGTACTCATACAACATGATACTCTCATAAATGAATATGAAATTTTATATATATATATTACTTATTTAAACAATAATCTAGATATTCAATTATCAGAAAAATGTACTTTTATTAACTTTCAATAAATAAATCGTCATTACACATGATTTTATGGCATAAACCATAACAATCAAAATAAAAACTTGAGGTAAACACACCAAAACAAGATAAATAAGCGATGAATGAGTGCATAAAATACATACTCATCACACCCCCAGAAGAGAATAGTTGCTCGTCCTCAAGCAAGAGAAATTTCTTTACCAAAACACAATGATATAATAATTGTAACGTCCTCCTAATCCAGGACCATTACACTGTGTAATTTAAAGAGTGATTAACTTGCTAAATAAGTCATTTGGACTTGAACCATGTAATTAAAACTAACCACAGGTTTAGGTACTAAAAGTTTTGGTCAAAAGTCAACCATTTCATTAAAAGAGTTTGACTTCATTACATGGGATCCCAACATAGTTTAAAATGGTTACAAACCCAAAAATGTATACAAAAGCCGACCTAGGCGGCCAAATTAGGGTCCAACCCTAGTTCCAACTGATGACCTTGGTCGTGGCAGACGAGCAAGCCGCATATGTACACTCAGCCCCTAAAGTTCTCCAACTCATGGCTGGTCTAACTTTTCTTTTCCTTTACTTGCACCATTTAGCACCCGTGAGCCGAGGCTCAACAAGAAAACATAATCATGCTTATAAGCAGTACATTATCAGATCACAGATTTATAATTAGCATGCCTAGCAGTAATAACCCTACTCATGCATGCAATCAATCTAGATAAGTGACTATAGAGTCACACCAAAGCCTATTGCCCAATTTCTCATATAAGAAGTCGTAGAGTTGGCCAAGCAGGTCAGATTCTTAACATTCCAGAGGACCCTAGGGGCGTTCAAGCATATATCTCACTTCCGGGTTGACATAACCCTATCGACCAGCTTTTAGCATGTTACCGCCGTCCTCGACTCCTAAGTCGAGTCTTTAAACCCTCGACTTATAAGTTGACTCCCTTATCCTTCGATTGATAAGTCGATTCTTTTAACCTTCGACTGATAAGTCGACTCTTTTAACTCTCGACGGATAAGTTGAGTTTATTAACCTTCGACTGATAAGTTAACCTTCGATTGATAAGTTGAGTCTGTAGCCTTCGACTGATAAGTCGAGTCTTTTAACCTTCGACTGATAAGTCGAGTCTTTAGCCTTCGACTGATAAGTCGACACTGTAGCCTTCGACTGATAAGTCGAGTCTGTTTAAAGCAAATATGTCCTTGAGTATTAAGCCAAGCTCTTTATCAGATAACACTTATGAATCCTAAACTTATGAGCTGAGCTTCCCAATCAGATATACAAACAAGCATTCATTACATAACACAGGTATGCACATCGCATTTAACATGTTTAATGAAATATTATCAGCATAGTAATAATCCTTTACTATAACTGGGCCAAGCCCTAAACATAGATCGGGTGCAGTTTTCTTTCCTGTGGTCCAAGCATGAGTTAGGTAACCACGTTCCCTGAGCGTGATCCTGTTCCGAGCCCTAGCGGTTGTTGGGAAAACTTATATAGGATCTTTATTTATTTTTATGTAGAACTAATATTAAACATGTTAATATGAGACAACCTAGAACATGTTTCTAAAATTGAATTCAAAGATAAATAATGATAAGAATACTTACATTATACGTAGTGGAATGAATGAGTCTTTCCTCCAGTTTCTCTAACACTTGTATCCTTTCTGTCGTAGAGTATTACCATGAAACTGAATCGATCTTCAATTTTCTTCACAGCTTTCCAAAGTATCCTTAAAATCACCTAGACTAGGGTGGGCAATTCTCAACAAATGAGATAGAAACAGAGAGAAGAATAGAAAAGAATGATAAGGCTTAGAAAAAGACTTATGTTTAGAGAGAATCTAAAACCTATCAGAAAACCAGTGTCTATCGTCTGATTTAAACTATCACTTAACATTTATTTTATAGACTCAATTAGGTCCTTTATTTAATTAAAAAATCAATCAAATAATAGCCAATAATCAGCCCTAGGTCGAAATTATCAAGGGCTTTAGGCTCGTGAAATTTTCCATTTAATTATAAGCTCAGTGGACTTAAATTCAAGGCGTGTAATATTTTCTATTGATTTAATTAATTAAATAATTATTCAAATCCTTTATCAAATCAATTATTTATAATTTGAATATTGATTTAAACTTATTTATTAATTTAGATACCAATTTATCTTAATTAATAAATCTGCCATAGTTTCTCTTTTCTTCTCAAAATTAAATAACTCTGTAAAACTATCCAAAAATGACCTGGTCAACTTTGATAATACTAATTGATAATTAAATCAATTAATTGAGGCTATCTAGATGATTTTATCCAAGGTACAGTGGGGACCATGGGCCTATGAAATCAAGCTCTGGTAAGTTATCATAAATCTAACATATAAATTTACTAACTTATTAATTCCTCGTGACTCCACAAAAGACTCGGAATCACACTCTTGAATTCATAGAACGCTCTATAAAAAATATAGATACGCTATTAGTTATCCATTTTTACAACCATAATTGTCACTTAATCCTCTATAGATGGTCTACAATGAGATGGGACTAGAATACCGTTTTATCCCTCATTGTATTTTATCCTTAAAACACTTAGTTCCTTGTAAATGATATTTCAGTAAACTAATATTAATTACTGAAATGAGATCTCTATCATTAAGCACCTTGAACCAAACTAAAAGGAAACCATCATTTCACTTCTTCATCAGAAGCCATAGATGTTCATATCTATGATTAACACTCCCACACAATTATACTACTGAGTTCCCAAGATGAAATTATGGGGTAGTCTGTAGGGTAAGCCAATAACGAACAAGTCAACAAACTCAAATAATACAATCAGTTAGAATACTAACCATTAAGAATTGAGATTGAATTGACCTATGGTCAACTATATGATAGGACTAGAATAGATAATAAACATATGTTTACTTATCCCATCAACTATCAATATCGGTCCTATCCGATATATCAAATACATCTGATCTTACCTACTAATGTTCTGGAAAGAACATAACACTACAATGTGTAAGTAGATCATATCGTAGATGGGCAAGTCAGTGTAAATCATGTACATTGACTAATCTTAGGACTAACTTATTTTGAACATATAATCATATTTATATTCCACTTTGATTACGTCACAATAAATATGATTATCTATATCCTCGGGATTTAATAGAAGTTTATATTAAACAAATAATCATGAAAATAAAACATGTGAGCAAAGTGATTGACCAAGTCAAAAAATTATTTCTATTCTTTTATTGATAATAAATGAGATTACAAAGAAATTGAGTTTTAATTAGGGTATAAAACCCCAACAGCAGTAACCTATTCATAGCCATAATAAATGATAATTATCAATGTCGATCAAATAAAGACCTTCGAACCAAGTCCTAGTCTCCGGGACCTCAAATTCTACTAAACCGGTAGTAGAATCATTCCTGAACCCTTAGGTTTGATTTCTTGTCACTCAATACCTAATTTGGCCAATATTACCATTTTGAGCCATGGCACACCTCGCAGGTGACGCGACTCTCCACGAGTCAGAGAGCCCAGCCTCTCCTTTCTCTGACATGGGCCCCAGCTTAGGCCAGCAAGCGCCGCAGCGCAATGGCGGTTCAGGGAGGCGTCCAGGCTCCTAGGTTCATGAGGGCCACGACGCCCCAAGAACAGGGCCGCGGTGCGTCCCTACAAACCCAATATTCTCCGAGCCCATCTAATTCTCACCCCAAAACAGTACCAAACCCATAATTCAATCACAGGTAGCAATCCCAGAAGTTTAGGAGCTTGAATTACCTCTGGTAAATGTGATTCTAGCTAAATTCCCAGGTTATCAAGCTTCTAATCTTTCCTAGAATTGTTATGACTCTAACCTTGCGTGAATCCAAGCTCTAAAAGTCAAGCTTCCTTCAAAATTGCTAACGAGCATGAAGAGTGTATGGGAGAGAAAGAATGAGAATGAGACTTGAGTGTTTTTCTGAGTTTATAAACGCAACCAAACCCTTATATACGAATGGTCCCAAATGACCAAAATACCCCCACTCAACCTCTAACGACCCAAATTCAGTGTTAAGGCTTAAGGGCCTGGAGTAGTGTGCCTGGAGGGCATGATGGGATTTTGTGTGTGACTTTATTAAGTTTAATGCATCATTATGATTTATTGCACGTTATATGACTATTTGATTATTTGAGATGCACGACTATGTGAATCAGTATGCATGTAGAACTGATTGTCTTAAAATGAGCATGATTGTAACTTGGCCATGTTAGGGCATAACTGTGATAATTGTACTATGTGAATTGTGCCATGTGAGTGTGATGTTTTATCAGGATGCACGCATCGAGACGGTCCTAGAGAGCCAGTTAGTCTAAAAGTCACAACGGGATGTTGTACCCGGCTCGGGAGGAGCCCAGGGGTACTTCGGGAATCTTATAAGTTGAGTTTAGAAAGAGTGATTAGTTATTGGTATTTTGGTAACCATTTGTAACTGCTGTGAGTAACAAGTTTTAAGATAGGAAGTGGTAGAATTGAAATGAAAGTGTTAAGACTTAAGTACCCTTGAAGGTTTAGCTTAGAAGGATTAGTAAGGAGGGGTAATTTGGTCTTTTGGCAAGGCAAATAGACATTGTGCAGCTGGGATTTAGGGGGTACGGTTTGGGCATTTGGGTCACTTGTGGCTTTGATAAAATTTGAAGAGAAGGAAAAGAAGAGGAGAGAAAGGCTAGGGCAAAGAAGAAGAAAGAAGAAGAGGTGTAGAAAGGGGCTGAAGTGGGAAGCTTAGAAGGAGATCAAGGGAACTTTTAGGGTGGATTCTACTCTTGAGGTAAGGATCTTATGCTTATTTAAGTTTGTTTTCTGTGTGGTTGAGGAATTTAATGCTTGAGTTAAGATTTTCATGGGTTTTGGTTTGGGTTGTTGAATTTGAAATCAAAGGAGTGGATCTTGTGTGTATTGATGTTTTGGATTTGATTCTAGTGTTTATGGGGTGTTAGATTGTTCATATGAGGTATGGATTGGAGTTTTGGGGTTTAGGTTTTGGTTTGGGATGATTTGGAGAGGTTAAAGCTCGGGGAAAATTGCAGGAAAAACCCAGAATTCTGGGTCTGCGAAGGTGTGCCGCGGCAGGGATTTTGTGTGCCGCGGCAAGGGAGCTTCTGTCTGATGGGTGCCGCGGTACAAGGATGTGGTGCCGCGGCACAAGGCAATTTTCAGGATAGCCTTTTTGGCAATTTTAGGTCTTAGCTCCGGGGGTTCGTGGGATGCCTCCGGGGTGTTGTTATAAGGTTTTAGAGGTCCCGAGAGTGCGGGATTGGTCCCGGGAAGTGGTTTTGGGTTTGGTTAGTATTAAAAGTGTTTTATGTGTGTTGTGACTAGGATTTCGGAGAGGCTCGTGCTTGAGGACCGTGCTCGTGATCGTGGTGCATCGGAAAGCACGGATTATAGGTAAGAAAACCGTAACACCCGAGTTTAGGGCATGGCCCCACTGTGTGATTGTAGGGCGTGGCCCCGGATTGTAATACGTGCAAATGCTTAACCTTAAATGAACCGTGATGTGTGTGAATGTTTATTTTGAATGTACTATATGTGTGATTATGATGAAACGAGCGGCAGAGGCCGGGTACGGCGTAGGCCGGGGCGGCCGTGGGCCGAAAGTAACACACAGCACATGGGATGCTTATATTCAGGGTGGGACCCAAGGGATACATGAGTTATCCTCGCGGTGAGAACCGAAACTCCAGGCTTTGGTAAGGCCTTGGGAGCGGCATGGCCGTACTTGTTTATTATGATGGTTTTCCTATGTGTCAGTGAATTATTGCCAGCTATTTGTTTTGCATATGTTATGTGTTATTTGGGTTTTCTTGCTGGGCTTCGGCTCACGGGTGCTCCGTGTGGCAGGTAAAAGCAAGGAGTCAGTCAATCGGCCATGAGTATGGAGAGCGTGGGGGCGGCGCGTACATGTTCGGCCTGCCCGACTGCTTTGGTTGGGGGCATTTTGTATATGGCTGTATTTAACCATTCTTTTGATAGATGATTAAGTGTAAATCTATTTTGGTGTTGTAAACATTTTGTAAACCTTATTTTGGGATCCCAGATGTTTTATATTTAACGTTTTCAATGAAGTTGACCATTTTAAAAGAATACAGCCTCAAACTCTGGTTTAATCACACTTTTGGTTTTAGAAACCACTTTGAGTCAATTAAATGCACAATTTCTGTTTTAAACTCACTTAGTAACGGCTCTAAGGTAGTAGGGCTTTACAACTTGGTATCAGAGCGAGCCAAGGTTTATTGGTTCTGGAGATCGACCGAACATGTACGCACGCTGCCATTGAAAAGCTCGACTCAGGGTAGTTTGGTATGATCGGTTGATATATTCATGAATATGTGTTTAATGCTTTGTGTGCCTACCTAAATTATTATGAGCATGATCATTGAAATAACATATGCATGATGCCAGGGCAAGGCCCGTTGTATGCTGCATGATATTTGTATGGCACTTTGGTCGATTGATCTTGGTTGTTGTTGAGATTGAGAGGTGGAAATTGGACCTCGTTATCATGCCTAATGAGCGGTGTCATTGATTGCAGGCATTTAGTTGCAATGCCTCGCCAATCATCGAGACTCCGCGGCATTCAGGCCGAGGATGATAACCAGGGGCAGGACCCTCCACCTGCTCCTCAGAACTGGCAACAGATTTTAGCAGAGATGGAGGCTAGGTTGAAGAAAACAGAGGATGAGCTTAGTCAGTACAGGCAACCAGCTCCTCCACCGGCCACTGTGATACCACCGCCTAGTGTGGTACCGGCTCCGGTTCAACCTGTGACTGGGAACAGGTTGGAACCTCTATATGAAAGATTCAGAAAACAACAACCTCCTACCTTTGAGGGGGGAGCAGACCCACTGCAGGCTGAGCAGTGGATGAGTAAAATGTCTGTAATCCTGGACTTCATGAGGGTTGAAGGAAGGGATAGGGTTGACTGTGCCAGTTATATGCTTAGACATGATGCACGAATATGGTGGGAGGTAGTAGGGCAGCGAAGGGATACTGCTATTATGACCTGGGAGGAATTCAAGAGCATTTTCAACGAGAAATACTACAGCGTAGCCGTTCGAGCGGCGAAGGCGGATGAGTTCAACAGTCTGAGTCAGGGCAGGTTATCTATCACTGAGTACGCCTTGGTATTTGATAGATTGGCGAAGTTTGCGCCAGAGCTTGTGCCGACTGATATGGCCAGAAGGGACAGATTTGTACGGGGATTAGGTGCAATGATCGCCCGTGACGTGAGTATTACAATGGCTCCAGAGACTACCTATGCGCAAGTGGTAGACAAGGCCCTCACTGCTGAGAGGGCTGAGGATCAGATCTGGAAGGATAACGCTGCTAGGCGTGATACCAGGAGGGTAGTGCCTTCTTCTTCTGGGCCTAGTCGAGGCAGCGGCCCCAGTGAGCAGAAGAGGAGAGTACCAGACTCATTTACTCCCTATGGTTCTGACAGGAGGGTTCGCGGTTCCGTGGGTGGCCGCCAGGGCTGTAATGACAACTGGAGGAGTTATCCATGGTGTCCTCGATGCAGGCGACGGCATCAGGGCGAGTGCCGGTCCGCCTCTGGTGCGGGTGCCGGCATCAGGGCATGTTTTGTTTGTGGAAGCACCAGCCACTTGAAGAAAGATTGCCCGCAGGCTAAGAAGGAGGAGCCTAGGCAGGGTGACAGCCTCGCTCCTGCTAGGGTCTTCACCTTGACTCAGACTGAGGCAGAGGCCAGTCCATCAGTGGTCACAGGTCAGATTTTTAGCGCTGGATCCTTGTTTACTACATTGATTGATTCTGGTGCTACGCACTCATTTGTTTCTGCTAGGGTGATTGATCAGCTGTGTAGACCTAGTATTTTGTATGCTAGGGGTTTTCAGACTATATTGCCTACAGGAGAGCTGGTAGTCTCTAGGAGGTGGGTTAGAGCCTTACCAGTAGTGGTAGACGGTAGAGAATTGTTTGTTGACCTGATTGAACTAGATATGGATGATTTTGACATAATACTAGGGATGGATTGGTTGACGCGGTATGGAGCAACGATTGATTGTAGGCGACGAATGGTGACCTTTGAACCGGAGGGTGAGGCACCCTTTGTGTTCGTGGGAACGGTGGATGGACCGCGGGTACCTGTGATCTCGGTACTAAAGGCTAGAGACCTGATGCAAGAGGGTTGCATAGGATTCCTAGCAAGTATAGTGGATTCCTCTAAGGTGGCGGCAGTGGGACCGAATGAAACCAGAGTCGTCTGCGAGTTTTCAGACTTGTTTCCAGCGGATCTACCGGGGTTGCCGCCACGGCGGGAGATTGAGTTCGTCATAGAGTTGGCTCCGGGAGCAGAGCCAGTTTCCAAGGCACCTTACAGAATGGCTCCAGCAGAATTAAAGGAATTGAAGATTCAGCTACAGGAACTACTTGATTTGGGGTTTGTCAGACCGAGTTTCTCGTCGTGGGGTGCTCCAGTTTTATTTGTTAAGAAAAAGGATGGATCGCTCAGGATGTGCATCGATTACAGGGAGTTGAATAAGTTGACCATCAAGAAAAAATATCCATTGCCTAGGATCGACGATTTATTTGATTAGCTTCAAGGGAGTACAGTGTTTTCGAAGATTGATCTCCGATCAGGCTACTATCAGTTGAGGATCAGAGATGAGGACATACCAAAGACTGCATTTCGGACACGGTATGGGCATTATGAATTTCTGGTTATGTCCTTTGGATTAACCAATGCCCCAGCGACGTTTATGGATTTGATGAACAGAATTTTTAAGGATTACTTGGATAAGTTCGTGATTGTGTTTATTGATGATATCCTAGTATACTCCCAGTCAGAGACAGAGCATGAGAATCATCTGCGCCTGGTGTTGCATCGGTTAAGAGAGCATAAGTTATATCCTAAGTTTAGCAAATGCGAGTTCTGGTTGTCGCAAGTTTCATTTCTAGGCCATATTATCAGTAAGGATGGGTTACTAGTCGACCCAAGCAAGACGGAAGCAGTAAGAGATTGGCCTAGACCCAGCAATGTTCCTGAAGTTAGAAGTTTCCTTGGACTAGCAGGTTACTACCGGCGGTTTGTAGAGGGGTTCTCCAGAAATGCTACTCCGTTGACAGAATTGACAAGGAAGAAGACCAAGTTTGTGTGGACAGATCGATGCGAGAATAGCTTCAAAGAGCTGAAGCGGCGGTTGATTACTGCACCATTGCTGAGCTTGCCAACAGATAATGAGAAGTTTGTGGTCTACTGTGACGCTTCCAGACAGGGTCTGGGATGCGTGTTGATGCAGGCTGGGAAAGTGATAGCGTACGCATCAAGGAAATTAAAGGAGTACGAGCAGAGGTATCCCACGCATGACCTGGAATTAGCTGCAGTGGTATTCGCACTTAAGGTTTGGAGACACTATCTGTATGGAGAGAGGTACGAGATATACACTGATCACAAGAGTCTAAAGTATTTCTTTACCCAGAAGGACTTGAATATGCGCCAGAGGCGGTGGCTAGAGCTGGTAAAGGATTACGATTGTGATATCCTATACCATCCTGGGAAGGCTAATGTGGTGGCTGATGCATTGAGCCGAAGGGGCCCAGGACAGTTGTATAGTTCGAGGCAGATATCTGACAGACTAGCAGGAGAGATGACCAGAGAAGGTATAGAGCTAGTGGTTGGTAGGTTAGCCAACATTACTCTTCAGTCAACACTCCTCGAGAGGATTAAGGAAGCACAGGGAAAGGACCCCCAGTTAGTTGAACGTAGAGAGAATGTCCTATCGTGAGCAGCTAAGGACTTCTCTATTTCTGAGATGGGTTTGTTGAAGTACAAAGGACGGATTTGTGTTCCGATTGATCCAGACATTCGGCGAGAGATTCTGGACGAGTCTCATACCACTCCCTACTCTTTGCACCCAGGTTCTACGAAGATGTACCATGACCTGAAGGTTTTGTATTGGTGGTCAGGCATGAAGAGGGACGTGGTGGATTATGTGGCTAGATGCCTAACCTGTCAGCAGATTAAGGCGGAACACCAGAGGCCAGCAGGATTATTACAGCCTCTTGGGATTCCCGAGTGGAAATGGGAAGATATTGCCATGGACTTTGTGGTAGGATTGCCAAAGACCGTGGGTCAGCATGACTCGGTATGGGTGATTGTGGACAGGTATACGAAGTCTGCCCACTTCTTACCTGTGAAGACGACTTATACGGTGGAGCAGTATGCAGAGCTTTATGTTAAGGAGATTGTTCGACTTCATGGGGCTCCGAGGTCGATAGTATCCGACAGAGACCCCACTTTCACTTCCAAGTTTTGGAAGAGCCTGCAGAAGGCTATGGGCACGCAGCTTCGGTTTAGTACCGCTTATCATCCTCAGACGGATGGACAGTCTGAGAGGACAATTCAGATACTGGAGGACATGTTACGAGCTTGTGTGTTGGATTTTGAGGGATCTTGGATTAGGTATCTCCCTCTGATCGAGTTCTCGTACAATAACAGTTATCAGGCGACTATCGGAGTGGCTCCGTATGAGATGCTGTATGGAAGAAAGTGCAGATCGCCGATTCACTGGGAGGAGGCAGGTGAGAGAAGGTATTTAGGTCCTGAGATGGTTCAGAGGACCAATGAGGCACTTGAGAAGATTAGAGCTCGTATGCTCGCCTCCCAGAGTCGCCAGAAGAGTTATTCAGATCAGAAACGCAGAAGCGTGGAATTCCAGGTTGGGGATCATGTTTTCCTCAGGGTTTCACCCCTGAGAGGAGTAAAACGATTTGGCGTTCGGGGCAAGCTGAGTCCCAGGTTTGTTGGTCCATTTGAGGTTCTAGAACGAATTGAGGAGGTGGCTTATAGGTTAGCAATGCCTCCAGCTCTATCAGGGGTTCATGATGTGTTTCATGTATCCATGCTCCGGAAGTATGTTTCGGACACTACTCATGTGTTGAGCTATGAGAACTTGGAGTTGGATCGGGACTTATCATACGAAGAAAAGCCTGTTCAGATCCTTGATAGGAAGGACAAGGTCTTGAGGAGCAAGACCATCCCCTTGGTTAAAGTATTGTGGAGAAACAGCAAGGTCGAAGAGGCGACATGGGAACTGGAATCAGATATGCGGGAGCGGTATCCCGAGTAGTTCAGGTAAATTTCGAGGACGAAATTCTCATGAGGAGGGGATAGTTGTAACGACCCAAATTCAGTGTTAAGGCTTAAGGGCCTGGAGTAGTGTGCCTGGAGGGCATGATGGGATTTTGTGTGTGACTTTATTAAGTTTAATTCATCATTATGATTTATTGCATGTTATATGACTATTTGATTATTTGAGATGCACGACTATGTGAATCAGTATGCATGTAGAACTGATTGTCTTAAAATGAGCATGATTGTAACTTGGCCATGTTAGGGCATAACTGTGATAATTGTACTATGTGAATTGTGCCATGTGAGTGTGATGTTTTATCAGGATGCACGCATCGAGACGGTCCTAGAGAGCCAGTTAGTCTAAAAGTCACAACGGGATGTTGTACCCGGCTCGGGAGGAGCCCAGGGGTACTTCGGGAATCTTATAAGTTGAGTTTAGAAAGAGTGATTAGTTATTGGTATTTTGGTAACCATTTGTAACTGCTGTGAGTAACAAGTTTTAAGATAGGAAGTGGTAGAATTGAAATGAAAGTGTTAAGACTTAAGTACCCTTGAAGGTTTAGCTTAGAAGGATTAGTAAGGAGGGGTAATTTGGTCTTTTGGCAAGGCAAATAGACATTGTGCAGCTGGGATTTAGGGGGTACGGTTTGGGCATTTGGGTCACTTGTGGCTTTGATAAAATTTGAAGAGAAGGAAAAGAAGAGGAGAGAAAGGCTAGGGCAAAGAAGAAGAAAGAAGAAGAGGTGTAGAAAGGGGCTGAAGTGGGAAGCTTAGAAGGAGATCAAGGGAACTTTTAGGGTGGATTCTACTCTTGAGGTAAGGATCTTATGCTTATTTAAGTTTGTTTTCTGTGTGGTTGAGGAATTTAATGCTTGAGTTAAGATTTTCATGGGTTTTGGTTTGGGTTGTTGAATTTGAAATCAAAGGAGTGGATCTTGTGTGTATTGATGTTTTGGATTTGATTCTAGTGTTTATGGGGTGTTAGATTGTTCATATGAGGTTTGGATTGGAGTTTTGGGGTTTAGGTTTTGGTTTGGGATGATTTGGAGAGGTTAAAGCTCGGGGAAAATTGCAGGAAAAACCCAGAATTCTGGTTCTGCGAAGGTGTGCCGCGGCAGGGTTTTTGTGTGCCGCGGCAAGGGAGCTTCTGTCTGATGGGTGCTGCGGCACAAGGATGTGGTGCCGCGGCACAAGGCAATTTTCAGGATAGCCTTTTTGGCAATTTTAGGTTTTAGCTCCGGGGGTTCGTGGGATGCCTCCGGGGTGTTGGTTTAAGGTTTTAGAGGTCCCGAGAGTGCGGGATTGGTCCCGGGAAGTGGTTTTGGGTTTGGTTAGTATTAAAAGTGTTTTATGTGTGTTGTGACTAGGATTTCGGAGAGGCTCGTGCTTGAGGACCGTGCTCGTGATCGTGGTGCATCGGAAAGCACGGATTATAGGTAAGAAAACCGTAACACCCGAGTTTAGGGCATGGCCCCACTGTGTGATTGTAGGGCGTGGCCCCGGATTGTAATACGTGCAAATGCTTAACCTTAAATGAACCGTGATGTGTGTGAATGTTTATTTTGAATGTACTATATGTGTGATTATGATGAAACGAGCGGCAGAGGCCGGGTACGGCGTAGGCCGGGGCGGCCGTGGGCCGAAAGTAACACACAGCGCATGGGATGCTTATATTCAGGGTGGGACCCAAGGGATACATGAGTTATCCTCGCGGTGAGAACCGAAACTCCAGGCTTTGGTAAGGCCTTGGGAGCGGCATGGCCGTACTTGTTTATTATGATGGTTTTCCTATGTGTCAGTGAATTATTGCCAGCTATTTGTTTTGCATATGTTATGTGTTATTTGGGTTTTCTTGCTGGGCTTCGGCTCACGGGTGCTCCGTGTGGCAGGTAAAAGCAAGGAGTCAGTCAACCGGCCATGAGTATGGAGAGCGTGGGGGCGGTGCGTACATGTTCGGCCTGCCTGACTGCTTTGGTTGGGGGCATTTTGTATATGGCTGTATTTAACCATTCTTTTGATAGCTGATCAAGTGTAAATCTATTTTGGTGTTGTAAACATTTTGTAAACCTTATTTTGGGATCCCAGATGTTTTATATTTAACGTTTTCAATGAAGTTGACCATTTTAAAAGAATACAGCCTCAAACTCTGGTTTAATCACACTTTTGGTTTTAGAAACCACTTTGAGTCAATTAAATGCACAATTTTTGTTTTAAACTCACTTAGTAACGGCTCTAAGGTAGTAGGGCGTTACACAACCCATTTCTCTCTCAACACCCCCATATGGGCAAAAATGTCATTTTTACTCTCTAATCTCGCTCTACACCCAAATTTCCACAAATAATTCCACTAAACCTGGAATATTGCTATTTCTCCCAAAAAAATGACTCATGCTACAATGAGTCCCGGTGACTCTCCAAATCACCCAAAATACCCCTTGGCTCGACCAGAGCCGGGTATTTCTCCCTGTTGTGCCTAAACCACTACTTGCTCCCTAGGATCGTCTTGTGCCGAATAACTCAAATGTGTCCACATAATAATGTAGTCCCAATCAATATACACACGTGTATATACAAATATGCCCTCAACGAGCCAAATTATGAAAATGCCCTTCTAATAAGAATCAGGCCAACATGCACGCTTAATACATCCAAGCATTCCAATATAGTCATATTATAATATAACTCACATAATTCATATAATTATGTATAATCAACTAGATAATAATTTAACACATTTAATTTGCATAATTGCATCAATATCCAACTAATTCACATAATATTTAGATATATATATTCCAATATTGCTTTTCTAGGCTCCTAATAAAGACACTAAGCCTTATTAAGAATTTTGGGACATTACAAGAATTTTCCAAGATAACAAAAAAATCAAACTTCTCCTAATTTCCAAAAACAATATAAAATAAATTAAAATGAATTGACTGAGAGTGTAAATATAGACTTACGGCATGTCATATTAAATACCAAACTCCTCTACAACCAGCCGGCATGTGTATCGAAGTAAAAGGCTAGAATTTCAGCCCCATCAATACTCAACTTCCAATGTTATCATCTATGTGTAAGTGTGTGAAGGTCATCTGTACCAATATTAAACAAAAATGTGGTTAATGTGCATCTACAAAAAAATGATATATTTATATATTAAATAATAAACTAACCATAAGCTTTCTTGTCTAACTCATATTCACTAATGTAAATCAAGAGTCATGAAGATCAAGGTGACTTTATTCGACTTATAACATTAGCCTCGGGTTAAGGATGGATGAGAAGAATACATTTAAGCTTACTTTCACACTATAAACTGACAAACCAACTAATCTATTGAGAAGTTTAATTTCCAAGTCTCTTTTTCCTCTCTATTCAATGCATATATTTTGGACGAATGAGTTACAACACCCCATAACTTGTTTCTTTTGTCTTTTTTTTCTTTATTCTTTTTACAATAATAATAATAATAATATATTATTATTTTGTTTTTTCTAAACACTTTGTTTTAAATAATCACTATCATCCTTCGGCCTCTTTTCCAACATCACATCATACTTTTAAATCAATAAAAAATAATCTTAAACATTAAAATTTATTCAAGCTAAAAGGCTAAAAATGTGTTTTAGGATATCAATGTTAGCCTCAATAAGGGACATCAGACGAAATATTCTTAGGTTAGAGATTTTGCTCAAATGATTAAAAGAAAATGTCTCTATTATACCAATATAACACAAACTTAGGATTTCGTCTCCACAAGTTGTTCAGGTAAGCTCTAGTGTTTTCAATGCAATAACTCTACAATACCCACAATGCCACACAATGCAAAAAAGAAGCAGATATACATGCTCTCAAAAATAGAGATGACAATATCAAAAGTAAACAAAATAAACCAAGCACACAATCAAAAAAGTTTCAAAACACATCGGGGGACATCAAAGCCATTAGTAGTGATTCCACCATCACAATCTCAAAGTTTCCTATGCAAAAGCTAATCATTTATTGAAAATTTCATTCATTGGATCCACTACATTGTTGATGACCAGTCAATTGATTATATTCTGCAACCCATTATCACCTAGAAAATAAAAGAAAAGTGGCAATTGGTGTAATGAAAAATATGAAATTTACAAATATACTTTAACCTCATCTAATTTACAAATGAGTGTCACATTCTCTTCTATATTCAAATATTCTATTCCATCCAATAATTTTTCTTCTTTTGGTGCTTTTTGTTCTATTGGAATATGTATTGGTTGGTCACGTGACGCTTTATTTATGATCACATATTCAATTTCATCAAACAATTTCTATTCATATAGCAATCTAATACTTAATAATTCTCGACATTAGGTTGGACAGAGGCATGAATAATCCATCTCATAATCTTAAACCTTATAGCACGACCCATATAATTAATAAATAGAGAAATATATATAATTTTTTAGATTAAAATATAATAAATCTCAATATATTTATTTTAAATCTTAGCCTTTTAATCCCAGCAACAGCGTCAAAAACTTACCACTATACTACAATGACTATTTATACCATCCTTCATTAAGTTATACTATAGAAATAATTCTAAGTATTCCAACTCTTTATTTCACAACCTAAAATTATTTTGTCTACATAAATAAATGTTTATCTCTTGATCTCACATCACTTAAGTTATTCTACCTGCTTTCAGATTATTTTCTTGAGTAAAAATTCTCACAACCTAAATATAGCTT
The DNA here is from genome assembly GCF_963169125.1 of Humulus lupulus. Taxonomy (NCBI): domain Eukaryota; kingdom Viridiplantae; phylum Streptophyta; class Magnoliopsida; order Rosales; family Cannabaceae; genus Humulus; species Humulus lupulus. The sequence goes on from NC_084796.1 coordinate 111,534,909, forward strand.
TAAACATGGTCACATAAAGCATAAGAGTATATAAACCATGTCAAAAGCAACAATTAACTAAGATAGAATATATGATAAATAATTAACTAAGATTAACTTCTCATTAAATCATAAAATCAAAAATCATAATAAGAGATCCTCTAAACCCTCTAAATTAAGAAATTAGCCACTAATGATGGGGCTTATAATCTCAAAAAAATATTCAATATCTAAAACATAAGAAGAAGAAAAGAAGAAAAACAAAAAACCGATGAAAACTTCATCAAAAGTACTTTAATTCGATATTTAGATTTCTCCAATATATTTCTCCCCTTTTAAATTATGCTTCTTTTCACTTTTTCATTTTTTTCTTTATCATTATAAGCCTTTTGGATGTGCGCTAGACTCGGGAAACTTCCCTAACTGAATCCTCTTTGAATTTGTGTGAAAAATATAAGAAAATAAATTCTTGAGTTCTATTGGTATCGAGCGATGCATCGTAACCTATGGGTTGACATGTCGCCTGGAACTTTTTCTTTTCTTATTCGACATTGTTCAATAAAACATGGATACATTTTTCATCGTAACTCCAAATAGGACAATTAAACATGTTTTAAAGAGTTGAGAAAGGATTCTACAAGTTTGTTTTTATGAGATCTCTAAGAAAATGATAGAAACATAGTTCAAATAAGACTTGAAGATCTGAATTTCTCACAAAATTACCCATTAAGCTTACTCCTACACACCTTAAGATAACATATCAAATCCACATAAAAATGTAAGGTAAACACACCAAAATAAGATAAAGGAGCCATGAATGTATGCATAAAATACACATTCATCAAATAGATGGGTAGTTCTACTATGACTGGTTAAATATAATGTGTTAAGAGTTTAACACAAGGCGGTGTTCAATACCTTAATACTTTCACATAATGGTGATGTGGAATTTGACATCTTAATGTAGGCATTTAAAAATTAATTTCTTGTGTCTAAAGTGATATGATGAGTTATATAAGCATCTCCAAAAAGTTTGAGAATATTTAGAGTTATTTATGGTTAACCAGAGGATCCTGCGACATGTCGTAACTCTTGTAGCAACATGTCGCACGAAGCTTGTCGTCTAATGTTAGGCAGCATGTCCTCTCAACTTATATAGAAAACTCAATTTTTTGCTCCAAAATGTGTTATAAAAAAGTTTAGTCCTATTGGTTGGACCTAATGACGGTGTCTAACCTATTTAGAGGGATTTTGTTTTTTTTTTTATTGAGTTTTGGGGAATTTCTAAGGCTTGTTGTATCCCCTTCCTAATTCCATCTTTGTAGAAATATCAAGAAACTTTTCGTGGCTTGGAATAAAGGTTTTGGACAAAGATTCTCATCTTGTGCAAGACTTTGTGGTTGTAATTTGTGTTTGTTGCTTTCCATTGTTTTGTGTAATTGATTCTCTTAGTGTTATCAATTTCCATTGTTGATCTGACCACTATCCCTAAACATTCAAAATATTTATTGTCCTTCTCTTGTAATTTCTCATCTATAACAATGGAAGAAGGCCCTACGCCAACACAAGTGGTGCAAAGAAAATTTGAGAAACACTTGAGAACAAGTATAAAGCGAAATAAAAATGTACTCAAAAGTTCTTAATTACTCAATATATGGAGTTTAAATTTCATGATGACAAACCACTGCTTTCACATATCCACAGGTTACAAATTGTTGTAAACATATTGGGTACCTTCATGATTGTTCTACCCGAGGCATTCCTTGTTGGTGCCATTATAGCCAAATTGTTAAAGGTAAGTGGTTTTCATAATAAACAATGAAGAACTCAAGGTTTGAATCATTAATAATGAAGGAAAACAAGTTTAGAACATATCACAAATTAGAGAATAAATAATCACAAAAGGCATGCCAAGATTTCTTATTCTCTGCCAAAACCTTTATTCCAAAACACTATGAATGAATCTTGACATTTGTGCACTTGGAATAAGGAGTGAGATGTAGCAAAGCCTTTGATCTCCAAACTTGCAAGCTTTTCTTGTTGAAGATCTTAGAGAAAACTTTGACTCTTTGAGAGCTAGAGAGAGAGAGAGAGAGAGAGAGAGAGAGAGAGAGAGAGTGTGTGTAACGCCCTGGCTACCCTAGAACAGTTACGATGAACAGTGAAACGGAAATTTGACTCGCTACCCGAGTCCTTTGGTTAAAAACGTGCTTCTAAGTGTTATTAACAGGCTAAGGTGGAAAACCAATAAAAAGGAAAGGATATATTTTATTAAGTATATAAACTGTTCATGAGCTCATCAAAACATTTACAAGTTATTTATAATACAAAATGGTCACTACTGTTTCAAATTTACAACCCTGCCGACCTAAGCAGCAAAAATAGGGTAAACCCCCTAGTTCCTCTGAGAACTCCTTGGCCGTGGTGGTCAAGCAGCTGCATATGTACACATCACCACCTAAGCTCTCCACTCAAGGCTGGGTGAGCTTTTCTTTCCCTTTACCTGCACCACATAGCACCCATGAGCCAAGGCCCAACAAGAAAACACAATATAGCATGATATAATATCAACAATGATCATAATAATCATTTAGGACTATCAGTCCAAAACAGATAAGTGACAGTCACAGAAGTCAATAAATTGGGTATAACTCCCTTTAGCCTTGTGACGATAGGGTCACCGGGGCTTAACAGATAAGTGAACCTTTCACTAACTTAAACAGGATAGGTGCATGATGACTAGTCACCAACATAACCTTCCTCATGACCCTAGAGTCATAACTATGGAACATCGTTCCCTAGCCATGTGACAAACGGTCACCTAGGCCTTTGGCCATGGCTCTCAGTAACTAGTCTTAGGCTAGCCAAGTGCTTATAAGTTTCATTGACCTTAGGGTCGGTCTAGTGTTAATGCCTTAGAGTCATTCGACACTGATATCGATTAGATCTAATCTTCATTCGGCCCTGCGTTCAGGACATTTATGCCGCATCTGACTCTTAGGTCACTGTCCATGACTAGTCAGTGCCATATAAAAGTAAACAACATTTAGTAGCATTTAATATGCAATCCATGTCAAAATTTATCAATCAACATTCCTCATTAACAATCATGCATGTCACATACACAGGGTGTAGTTTTCTTACCTCTGATTCGAGCGAGAATGAATAAAAGAACGACCCTTGAGAATGATCTGACTTTTTTAGTCCTTTAGCGGTCACCTAGTCATAACCAAATATGGGACACCATCAATAAAATGATAAACAAGGATTCCCAAACCAAGATCTAGCCTCCGGGACATCAATCCCCACTAATCCGAGTAGTAGGAACGATCCCGAGGCCTAAAACCATGTTCCCGGGGCCAAAACACTCAAATGGGCTCAACCCTGCTCAAGGGCTGCAACCCTAACACCTTGGGCCGCGGCCCCCAACCACAATAGAAGAAAGGGCCGTGGCGCCCAACACCAAGGGTCGCGATGCCCAGCAAGCACAAATTCTCCCACCTGCTTCATCGAGCTAGGGCCACGGCACCCCAAGAACAGGGCCGCGGCCCCCAACCCAGAGCCATTCCCAAACACGTTTTTCATCATCCCAAACCCTCAAAAAACATACCTAAACACTTCCAAATCATCAAATCAAAGTTCCCAAGCTTCCCAGTGATCCAAAACCATCAAATCCCGAGGTTCAATCGAACCAAAAACTCAACAATTCACAAAATCCAATTCTAAGCTTAGAAACTCTAAAAACTCAAAACTTAAAACTTAGATTACCTTTGATTGGGTTTTTTCTCATCAAATCCTTCGGTCAAGAAGCTTCTAATCTTTCCTAGGATCGCTATGCCTCGATCCTCGCTTGATTCCGACTCCTAAAACTCGAGATTTCTTCAAAAGTGCTCCGAACGGTAAAAATGAACTAACGGAAAAGAACGAGAGGTTTTCTAACGTACGTTACATCTGACAAGCTACTTCAAGCTTAAGTAGCCTCAAATAAAACCTAGTGCTCGGGGTCCCAAAAACCTCCCCGGGGACATTACAGTCAAAACTTCCAAAATTTCCTCCTGATCTCAATAACTCCCAATTTATCATCAAATAACATTCTCATAACTCAATATCCCAATAAAAGACCCCCGTTATGACAAAACCGCTAACTCATAATATAAGACCGTCTCATGCCGAATAGCTCGAATATATCTCCATAATAATGGGATCTCATTCACAAATCACATTATGCACCCACATATACAGATATACCCTTAATGGGCCAAATTATCAAAACACCCTAATATTCAAATGTGGACCCACATGCATGCATATAACATCATATTATAATATAATTCACATAAACATGCATATATTCATTTAATGGCATAATTAAACAGTTATGGTCCTCCCGACCTACTAATCCAGCCATTAAACCGCATTAGGGATTTCGGGGCATTACAGAGAGAGAGAGAGAGAGAGAGAGAGTTTAGAGGTAGTGTAAACGAAAATGATAAGTTACCAAAAACTCAAAGGAAAGAAACTCTTTAAATAGGTTAGGAACCACAATTAGTTCTAACCAATAGGATTAGAGAATGTTAAATTAAGTTTACAAGCCAAGACTGTACATGTGCCATACGGACACATCAAACAATGCATTACCTATTCCGACTAGCCTATGTTTTAAACCTTAGGTGATACCTCTCCTCCAAGAAGGTGACGTAACTTCTAAGAGACTGGTCAAATTTCTCAAAAGTGACCTTAAACACCTCTAAATGATCCCAAACATTTTGGGCATGTTTAGATACCTCATTCTAAACTTTTCTCCATTTTCTCTTATTCCTCTGTGACTAACCCACTCAAGATTACAATTGTGGTCTTATATAGAAATGTATACTTATTCTATTCCTCCATTTACCATGTTTTTCCCCTATCCTAAGGTTTGCTTAAATCATTTCAACCTTCTAGTGAGTGCATCACAAATTTAAACATCCAAAATTTCTTCTCGGAAGTGTGTATCCATCTCCAAGGTATAACTTACATGATCATAGGAAACTCACATGAAAATAGGACTTTGAGTAATATTATTAAAACAACATAAAATTGATGCAGAAGTCTTGAACCCTTTCAAACATAAAATTATCACAATATTCATAATTCAGACAGAATCTCCACCAGTAGTTAGTTATGAAACTTAGTAAGGAAGTTAAGCATAAGCAAAACAAGATTAACACATTCTCAAACTGGTGTTTCAGTTAATCACATAGCACTATAACTTCAATTATAACTAGCAATACATCTTAGAAAAATCATATAGTCATATGTATTGCAAACATATGGAATCAAACCATCTTCTATGGAATCAAACATATGAAAAATCAAAGTCATAACTATGAGATGATCCACCTAAGACCTCCGCATTCAGGAGAACACCACTTATCTTACTCTAGTAGCAAAATCTTCTTTCCATGATGAAGAATCTTGTATAGTGGTTGTTCCAAAGTACGGTCAGGAGAACACCACTTATCTAACCCATGTAGCAAACTTCGCTTTCCATGATGACGAATCTTGTATACTGGTTGTTCCAAATTCCAAGCCCTTGACCCAAATTCCGTGCCCTATCATAAGAACCGAGCTCCAAACATGAAAATCATCATAACTTATTCATTAAAGTATTTTATAGTCCTTGAAAATACTTTCTATATCCTCAAATTCACAATTAAGCCTCAATATCACTTTCTGAGCCCCGTGTCCAAAATCATGAGTCGAAGCTCTAATCCCAAGCCCTAAGCTCTATTAGAATGTCAATGATAACTTAAACATCTTCTATCTCTTGAATATATTATCCTAAGCTATCAATACTCAAACCCTAGCGTTACATTAATTCCCAAGCCCTTTCATCGTTTGAACTCAAGCCTAGTATGCATTCTACGTGCATGGCCCATGCATATTGGTCACAAGGCCCTCAGCCTCACTCTTTCATGGCTCACCTGAGCCTATGATACTCACATCATCATTATTATCATCATCCAAAACCACATCATCTTCAACATCATCATCAACAACCATGACCACCCCTTCATGGCCATGGTTCTTAGCCACACTACCATAACCGCCCATCTTCGTAACCATACCCACCACCCATGGTGGCAGTTTATCTATTGGTAGAGCATACATCAAGCCTCAAAAGGGCTAGTGCCCCTTAACAATTTCCATGCCACACACACAAAATGAAACCATAACCACACCACTAATGGCCACCCTCCATTAATGTCGGTGGTGTGGTTTCCAAAGTTTGGTAATCGCACCCTCGTGGTAACTACCACCACCAAGTTCTATATCTACTACCCATGAACCCTAGCTTATGATTTTCTTAAACATAAACAAGATACGAACTCCACTGCCATCATTTTAAGCATCAAAGTTTATAAAATCACATTGGATGTCCAAGATCACAATTTTACCTCTAATGGTCGAGACCACCACTTTCTTCTTCTTGTTTTTGGATTCCAACCCTAAAATTCACAACATTGGTCTCTAAGATACATACTAAACCAAACTCAAGAGAAATAGCAAGACAAAAACTTACTCTTGTGCGAATTTTGCCTAAGCCGAAACTATAGAGACCTCCCTTGCTTGTTTATAGTTTCTACTCTACAAATACAATATAGTGTCTAAGCATTCAACCAAAAGCATCATAATCACGAGAAGAACCAAAGAAAACTTACCCTTAATGATAAATCCTCCAAGCCAAAACCTTAAAGAACACCAAGTTCTCTTTTCTCTAGTTCTCATTTTCTCTATAGCCTTCCTTCTCTCTTTATCGTGAAGAATAAGATAAATGGAGGGATTGATCGATACAAAGCACGATTGGTGGCGTAGGGGTTCACTCAAACTTATGGGGTTGACTAGATAAAGACTTTTTCACCGATAACAAAACATAACATTGTTAGACTTTTACTATCAATTGGCGCTGACTTGGAGTGGTCATTACAACAATTGGACATTAAAAATGCTTTCTCAGATGGCAACATGGAAGAAAAGGTGTATATGAATATACCTTCTGGTTTTGAAGATAAATATGGAAAAAGGAAAGGTGTGCCAGTTACAGAATTGTCTTTTTGGGCTCAAGCAATCTTCATGAGCATGGTTTAATCAATTGAATCAAGTCATTAAAAAAAAAATGGATATATAATATTGGGATTGGTTACAAAAATTGGTGTAAATTTTTAATGATTTGAAATTTGAGTTTGAGTTGTAAGCATCAAAAATTGTATTTTTGGGTCTAAAGTGGTATAATAAGGTATATAAGCATGGCAAGCTTTGTATATTACAACTCAAAGAATTAAACAATGATACTCTGTACTCTAATGGAAGAATAATATAAATAATATAGCCTAAGTAAAACAAGTGGTAGAATTGACCTTTTGGTTGATGAACCTTGATACATAAACTCACACGTCTATGATTTTATGTAACTCACAAAATGTACCAAAGGCTTGACACAAATTTAGATTTGTTGTCCAAAAATCTCTATTCCTAGCGTCCTCCTTGACATTGCTTGAATCTACTACAATAGAGTGAGATTGGGATTCTGTAACGCCCTACTACCCTAGAGTCGTTACCATGTGATTTTAAAAGGTGCCATTAGCTCGCTAATTGAGATATTAGACTAAAAAGTGTGATTAAATCAAAAGAAAGACTTGTTTAATGAAAATTAAGTATAAAAGGGTAGGACATTCATTAAAATTATGAAAGTGCTACATTGGGATCCCAAAACATTGATTTAATATTTACAAATTAAAAGTTAGGGTACAGTCAACCTAAGCGATAAAATCAAATGTTTATAACATGTCCCTTGAAACAACCCTAGTCGTGGTAGCCAGGTAGGCCAAGCATGTACGCACCGCTCCATGCCCTCGAACTCATGGTTGATCGACCATTTCCTTCGCCTTACCTGCACCACAGAGCACCTTTGAGCCGAGGCCCAGCAAGAAAACTTCACAACAAAACATATAATAATTTACTTTAACAGATGCATAATTAATCAAACACCACAGACAATTACAAACTTTTATTAGAATTCACAACAACACAACATCATAACAACACAACAACGGCCTCCCCCGATCAGGGTGCGTTACTAGGCACCAAGTCCATGGTCTTAACCGAGCGAGTGAGTACAACACCCTTTGAGGGTCTTTCCCTGGTGGCCTGGATTCAACATGCTTAATGCCAATCCCAAACTTTGTCGTTCCAGACCTTTGTCGTTCTCGACCTTTGTCATTCCCGACCTTTGTCGTTTCTGTTTTTCGCCGATTCCGTCCTTCGCCATTCCATCACAAACACACGTATGACATAATAGTTGCAAACCATACACATAATACTAAGCACAATATAGTTCTACAGGCACAGACCGTTTTCTTACCCTGTGTCCCGAGCTGACAACCTAAAGCGATCCTGAGCACAATTCCTAAATCCGAGCCTGAGAGGGAAAACCTAGTCACAATGTAATGATAAGTAGCCATCACAATTTAAATCAATTAAAAGCCTTCAGAATAGCATTCTAGCCTCCGTGACCTTGAATTCTACTAAACCAGGTAGTAAGATCCTTCCCGAGCCTTAAGATTTGAGTTCCAGAGCTGAAAAACCTATATTGGCCATTTCCATTAATTTGAGCCACAGGGCGCTACAAGTCAAAGCCTTGGGGCTCTCTTCTAGGGGACATGGGCCTCCCCAAGCCTCTTCGCACACATAGGCTGCAGTGCCTGAAGAACAAGGCTGCAGCACGAGCCCCTAAACCTAGAAACTTCCATGCATTTCTACAAGCCAACCCTCTAAAATTCACCTAAATCAAACCTTATAGCTTGAATTATGTCCAGAATCCACATCAAAACACATCAGTAGTATATATACCCCAAAACCTTTCTCATAAACTCACTTAAAACCCAAAATCAGATTCTATGTTTGAACCTCAAGGAAGCTTCTAACTATAGTAGAAATTACCAAAGGAAACATAGAAAATCCTTACCTCAATGTCAAATTCAACCCCTCAGCTGCTGTTAACCACTTCTAGACTTCACTTCCCTTCAATTCTTAAGCCATTTTGCCACCAAAATTCGAAAAGGAAGTAAACACACAAGCGTAAGGGAGAGAGAGTAACGTGAGAGAGGAGTGTTTGAGAGAGGGACAGAGTTATGCCTGTCTTTTGATTTCTGGTGAGTTCTAGTGTCTAAGCCAAATTCAAGTCTATCCCTAGCATCAAAATGTACAAAATGCCCCTAGTTAACCTTTAGCCTTTCTAACACCACCAAGGGCAAAATTGACTTTTGCCACGTTCCTGCTACTTCTTCAAATAGTCCTATAAATCCCCATTTATTCCTGACATACCCAAATAATCGCTAAGTCACTACCTGTTACCCAATAATCCCGAACACGAGCTACATTCCCAAAATACCCCTAGGCTCACCCCGAGCCAGGTATTCGACCCTGTTGTGACTATTTCTCTAATTTGCTCCCTAGGATCATCTCAGACCACACATCTCAAATATATCCCCATAACACTGGGGTCTCACTCATAACACATACATAATTACATTTATGCCCTCAACGGGCCAAAATTACCAACATGCCCCAATTTACAAAAATGGGCCCAGATGCATATTTAATACACATAACACATGCATGTCTAATCACATTACCATACAAATCATTTATATCACATAATCACACGTATAATCCATTACTCGCTCATATAATCCCAATTAGGCCCGCCGTGCACCGTAGTCAAGGCACTTAGCCTTAATAATGAATTCGGGACGTTATAAATTCACAAGCCTTGAATCTTCATACAAGTCAAGATCTTGGAGAAAACTAGTAATCTTGAGAGCAAGAGAGAGAGAGAGAGAGAGAGAGAGAGAGAGAGAAAGAGGTGACTGATCAATTCACCAATTAACTCAAATGACCCATTTAAATAGTATATGATCCCTCATTAGACTCAACCAATGAGATTAGAGAATTTTAATTTGAATTTTGGAGTAAAAGATACGTCACTATACGTCCATGGACGGACCGCCCAAGCGACGCAACACAGATCCCACTAACTTAGCGCTCCAAAACTTGTCTCAAAATATCCCCAAATGCTCCTAAATATTTTGGATACTCTTATATACTCCAAAGAAACACTTTGAATACAAAAATATGATTTATAAATGCCTATACAAAAAGTCAATTCTCACATGTTGACTTTAGTGAAACCGTTATGATTTTTGCAGCTCTTCATGTCTAACCAATTTCACTATGTACTTAATCAATCATAACAATCCTCCACTTGGTTAAATACATCCAGAATCCTCTAGCCAAAATATATTAGTGCATAAATTAAAGTACCTTTTGGGTTTGAACTTTATATTAGTGAAAACACTACAAAGCTTCTACTGAAATACTAAGGCATTCTTAAAAGATTGAACCCAAAATTCCTAGTGATAAAAACCAATAATGTCTCACACATCTCTTTTGTGTGAGAAAAATCATGTATTTCTACCTAATTACTCATGTATTTCTCACTTTCTGAGCTTAGAACTTTTATGTCCTTGTGCTTATCCATTCATGAACCATCTGGAGAGAAAACTCCTACTCTCTTGAGAGGCGACACCACCTCTAGGTTCACATAGGTGAAATTCTTGTAGTTGCTCATCAATTAAATTTCATAAAAAGCCTATGGCTTAACCCTCATGTCTGGTAACAACCAAGATTAACCCATCCAAGATGGAACTCTTTAAGTCATTAACGTTGTAAACTATTCCCTTATCAACAACTTGTTCTTACCCATTGAACTCTACACTTGATGTATACAAGTTTTGAGTTAGGTTTCCATCATTGGGAAATCTATTGCTCAATGAGTTTTAGTCCTATCCCTCTATTTGTAGAACTCACCAAATCTCTCCCTATAGGTTTAGTAAATGGATCAGCTAATTTTTTACAAGATTTGACATACGAAATTGATATGACACTCTTATTAATCAATTCCCTCACATAGTCATATCTTAAACTTATATGTCTTGACTTCCCACTATATATTTTATTGTAAGCTCTAATCAAAGTAGTTTAATTATCACAATGTATCGAGATCGTCGACACATCAATCGTGGTTTCCTGTATCTCCATCATGAGATCTCTTAGCCACTCGACATCTTTGTCAGTTATCGCTAGAGCTATAAACTCAGACTCCATGGTTGAGTGACATATACATGTTTTTTCTTAGATCCTCAAGAAACGGCACACCCACTAAGGGTGAGCACCCAACTGGTTGTGGAAAGATTATCTCCTACACCGGATATCCAACTTGTGTTGGAATATCCTTCAAGTATCTTAGGAAACTTATAATATTGTAGGCATAACTCTTTGGTTTGTTTGAGGTATCCAAATACTCTTTCCATTGCCTTCCAATGTTTGATACTTTGATTGCTAGTAAACCTACTTAGTTTACTAACCGCAAATGCAATATCTGTTCTAGTACAATGTGCGGCGTACATCAAACTCCTAAGTGTACTTGCATACTCTAGTTGAGCCACTGCTCTCCCCTCATTACTTTCAAGCTTTAAACTTGAATCAAATGGTGTGTTTGCCTCTTTGATATTAAGATGACCAAACTTGTCAAGCATTTTCTCAACATAAGGAGCTTGACCTAAGGCATACCAATCCACGTTTCTTCTAACTTTGATACCTAGTATGGTATCAACCTCTCCAAGGTCCTTCATCTTTAAGTTAGAAGATAGAAACTTCATCGTTTCTATTATGTCTTTCATGTCATTAGTTAATATCAACATATAGCACACTAAGATAACATAGACATCACAAGTATTAGAATATAAGAATGTGTCTACACTATTTTGTCTAAACCTATACAAAACAATGGCTTCATCAGAAATCTCATGCCATTGTTTTGGTGCTTGTTTTTAACCATATAATGATTTAACAAACTTACACACCTTATGTTCATTTTCGTTTAGAACAAATCCTTATTGTTGTTCCATGTAAACCTCCTCATCAAGATTGCCATTTAGGATTGTCGTTTCTGTTGGTTTTTATTGATCAAATCAGAGATTATGCGCAGCGGAACAACAATCAAATTGTCAGATTAATCCCATAAGATTTCTAGATCTACTTCTTCACACTCATATATATATTGAATCAAGGACAAGAATAGAAACATTACCTCAGGTCCTTCCTTGCTGCTATCTTTTCGTATGGCTGAATCCTTGAGATCTCACACCAAGATCTTCCAAAATGTTCTCAGTCACCCAAAGAACGAGTGTGGGCTCGCTATACAAATAACAGGCAATAACTATTTATCAGATATTCTCAACACATGAGATCTGATAAAGTTTGGACCTAGGTTTTGTGAAGAACAATGACCTTTGTTTTTGTCACTGATCTTTTTCTCTGAGAGAATCCAAGATATTTTTCTATCCCTGAAAACTTACGTTCTGTGAAAACTGATATCCAATATTTAATAATATCCAATATATTAAAATATTTGTTATTTTAAACAAATTCAAAATAACTGATCAGTTATCAGATTTTTGTTTAAATAATAATATTTAAATCAAATCAAAATATCTCATTATTTATTTAATATTTAAATAACTAAAATTGTGGAATCAAGAGACCAAGTCTATCTCTTATGCGTGTAGCACAGTGCATGTGCACTGTGCCACACGTGTACCACATGCATGTGCATGCATGTGATTTTTCCCAATTTTTATTATTATTTAAATACCAAAAATCCCAAAAATAAATTAATTCAAAATTAATTATATTTTTGTTAAATCAAATAATTAATTAATTCTTGATTAATTAATTACACATAATTAAACAATAATTATGTTTGATACATAGAAAAATATTTTACTTATCACATAAGTCCTTTTTACCCATTTTTGTATTTGCCTTTGACAGTGATTGTTTGAGCCATTCTGGGGACCATGGACCTATAACATTAAGCTCCAATAAATTGAAACTAAATAATTAAACTCTTTAATTATAATAGTTAATTTATTAATTCTGATATTACTCCACTATAAATTCAGAATTGCACTCTTTATGTTATAGATATACTTTTACAGAAATCTTTTTCTTAAGTCGTCCATTGATATAACCATCTTACAATAGTTCAACCCTCTAATTAATTAGTTCATAAATTAGAATGTAAGAATTACCATTAAACCTTTCTAATTTATTTCTTATTCCTTAAGTACCATTAATTCACTAGTGAATAATTAATCTATAATCTAATTATAGATTTGAGCTCAAAATCATTCAGTTCCAGAATTAACCCTTAAGGGAACTAATATACGATCCGTTAGGAAAGATTAGATTCCGTGTTGTTGATACATGTTCCCAGCCATCCATGATATTAAATCTCCAAAACAAAAGTCATTAGCCTCATTCTTTGAAGAGACCTTAACGAGTGAATCAAAAGATTTAATAAACATGAACAGGAGTTCATGAACACTCAGGATTTAGGTTGATCTATAAATGATCATCTGTTATGATATGAATTACAAGTCTTTATTGTTAAATGGTTTTTGGATAAAGACTTTAATTCACATCGATCCATGTCATATATAATCATATTATATAAAGCACCTTTACCGAGATGTCTTACCACATCAATAATCCGAATCTAGATTATTTGTATCATTATGATACTCAGTAAACCGTACTTACAACTCCAATTAAAGAATTCCATAACTTTAATTTGTCGTTGTTGACCATTTTTATTCATTCATGTGATCTTAATTCTCTCGTACTAATACAAGATCACATCCTCAATAATGAATATGGAATTTTTTTTGATATTTACAAAATTATTCAAACAATAATTTAACAATCTAAATATGAAAATAATAATAAACCATTGTATTTATTTATTCACAGAAAAAACAAATGTCTTTACATGCTTTTAGGACACACTCCTAACAGTTTCGACATCCAATTGATGAACATATAGGTTGTGTATTGATTATAAGGCAAACAAAAATCTTATAGATGTTGTCCTTGCTACCAGTGAATAGAAATCAAAATAATATATGTCTTCCTTTTGTCAAAACCCTTTGGCCACCAACCTTTCCTTAAAGACTTGAATGGTCTTATTAGTGTTGTATTTTCTTCGAAATACCCACTTGCAACCTATATGCTTTGATCCTTGTGGTAGATCAACAATTTGCCAAGTGTGGTTTTACATAATTGAATCCATCTCATTATTTATTGTCTCTTTCCAAAAGTTAGAGTCCTTTGAGGACATAGCTTCTTGGAAAGTTACTTGAAGTACCATAGGATACTTCCAAGTATCTCCCTTGTGGTTTCCCTCTACTAGGTAAAGAGTCTCCACTTGAGAGGTTTTATTTTGTGATCCACTCTCTTTAATCTGTTGACTTCTTCTAGGCATTTTTGTTTGCTCTACAACCCTTGAAGGAAACTCCTCTTCAGTTCCTTCTAATGAGATCAGTTCTTGAGGCTTATTGTCACTATACAACAAGTTCTCGAAGAACTCAACTTCTATTTATTAAATTATTACATTAGAATTCAAATATAATAGCCTATAGGCCTTACTATTCGAGGTATAGCCTACAAATACACATTTAATGGCCCTTGGAACCAACTTTTTCCTTTTAGACTCCATGCTCTAGAAATAAGCAAGGCACCCCCACACTTTGAGATACCCTAGGTTGGGCCTCTTTCTTTTCCATATCTCATATGGTGAAATTTTATTCTTCTTTAGAGGATTCCAGTTTCGAATATGACAAGCAGATAGCAAAGCTTCTCCCTATAACCCAAAACTCAAATTTGCATGTAATAGCATAGCATTTATCATTTAAACATATGTTATATTATTCTTTTTGCTAAACCATTTTGTTGGGGTGTATAAGGGGTTTTACATTCATGTATTATACCATGCATATCACAAAACACATTGAATTCATTGGTAAAGTATTCACTGCCCCTATCACTTCTAATCACTTTAATTTTCTTTTCTAATTGATTTTCAAATTCGACTTTATAGATTTTAAACATGTTTAAGGCCTCATCCTTATTCTTAAGCTAGTACACATATGTAAATCTAGAACAATCATCAATAAAGGTAATAAGATACTTATGTCCACCTCTAGTAATTATTCCATTTAATTCAAATAAATCATTATGTATTAAATTTAACATGTTAGTTTCTCTTTCAACACTTGGATAAGGTCTCTTTACCATCTTAGATTTAATACATAATTCAAATTTATCATGCTCAACATCATTGCATACAATTAAACCACATTTTATAAATCTTTTAATTATACTATACCATATGAGCAAGTCTATTATACCACAAAGTAATAGAATAAAAGCCAAGCATATAAGAAGAATATGTGCATGCATTATTATAAAAACTTGAGTCTTTGGTACACAATTTTATATTTCCATCACACACATAACCTTACCCACAAAGAAATCCCCCCTAGACAAGATTATCTTGCCGGAATCAAACACCACTTTGATGCCCAGTTTCTCAACAAGTGCCCACTCACATGTTCATACTCAAATCTGGAACATACAATGCATTGGTCAAAAGATAATTTTTCCTAGATGTGAAGTAGAGATCAACATTCTCCTTGCCCAGCACCTTGGACCTATGCTCATTTTCTTTTTGGATCTTATGGCCATCCATTTACTCTTTAAAGGTTTTGAACATCTCTCTATCATAAGTTACATGAATGGTGGCACAAGTGTCATACCACCATCCTTGCACTTTCCCTTGGATGGCATTTGTTGACGCGGTTTCTCGCCAACAACTAATTAAGAAATCTGATGATAGAGATACTAGGCTTTTGCTAAACCGTACTTGAAGAAATGAAAAATATCACAAATACTCACACTTTTACGTGGTTCAGTGGTTAAAATCCACGTAGTCCATGAGACAATCTTATTGATCTATTTAGGCCTATGGGAGAAATTGTTGATGACAATTTCAGCAGAGTTTCAGTATGTAAAGAATCGGTCCCTTTTTCCATCCATTCTCCTGGTATTTATAGAGGATTTTCCTCGACAGCTTTGGGTCACTGTGTACATAAGTATGGTAAATAATAAAGTTGGATAACCTTCCCATTTACATAAGGATATGATTGCCTATAGAATTTACATCCATTATCTCAAGTTATAAAATTTGGGAATCCATCTTTTGGGATCCTTCATTGTGCGTCATGACTAGGCTTCTATGAGCTGGTCACTTCCTTTAAGTTGGATGCCTCAGAACTAACCTATCCTGACACGGGCTAAGTTCAGAGTTTTAAAAAGGCGATTCGGCCATCATGCATCTTGAACTATGTTGTTGGAGCAAGAGGCGATCTGAATTTATCTTGTGGTCATAAGATGTCAAGTTGAACTCAAGTTGCTCACTCTAGAGTTAGCTAGATATTCTATATGTACGCTTTCTTCCTGTGCTTGTCTGCCAACTGTACCCCATGCTGAGTGATTCAGTTCGTATTCATTTTGGGGTACAACATTTGCCCCCATGCTCCTGCTCGTGCATGACGTCACCTCTGACATGCATAGTAGGGGCTTTTAGGCTTCTGTTATGTGAAATCGTGCCCACCCACTCACTCGAGTGCGAGACACATGTCAGGCTGTAATAGGTGCTTGTTCGAGTTTCAAGTACTGTGACAACTTTCTTGTCAACTTTTTTCTACTGTAAGGTTTATTTAACATAGGCCCTTGGATCTCGAACTGACCTAATCATGTGGCCTAGATTGAATCCCGAAGTTTACTAATAATTAGGAGAAACAAACTGAACCTCACACCTTTGCATTCAAAAAATTTCTTTTTCCTTCTCAAAACACCTTATAAAACTTCGGCATTCCCTCAATCTCCAAAAGCTACCAGAATATTATCTTTGGTGTTGTCATCACTTCCTCAAACGAAAAACCCAACTGTAAGTATCTTTATATCCGGTTTAAATTTCAACTTCTTATTTTTCACTAAGTTTTATGAAATTTTCTAGTATAAATTCTTACTTTGGTTATGTTTGAGTTTAATATGGGTTTTGAAAGAGGATTGTATAAGTATATGTGTAAAATTTTGAGGGTTTTTAGGTTCAGTTCTGGGTAGCTTGAGGATTATGATTTCTCGAGTGGTTTTGCATTAAACTGCTTTCAAAAAAGATATTGGTTTTGACATGTAAATCTCAAAGTATCAGGGGATTTCCTGAGTTTACAACATGTGGTTACTGAATGTGCTTGAACACACGCGTTGTTGCTAGGGGAAACCTTAGCTCGTGTATATCTTAGGTCAAATAGATCGAATTCGAACCCTTGGGTTGCCATACATTTATTGTCGTAGCAAAGTTTTATCTTAGATCACCTTTAACAGGTCGCTTTGTCGCAAGGCAATATAAATCATTGTTTGCCAGAAGAAGTTAGTTGCGAGCTTTTCTTCTCAAACTAAGAGTGAGGGTAAGTAGATATCATCTGAGACCCTTATTCCCCACTTCGGTCCAGAAGTTGATAGGGAGATCGTCGTTGACTCCAACACATTTCTTGAGGTTGTACACATCGAATCCTGGATAAAGACTCAGAGCAAGGTGAAGAAAATTTTGCTGAGTCGCGAGATCGAATTGGGGTACGAGGGTCTTGTTGCCCGCCCTCTGCTGGAAGGACCAGGGAGCTGTACTCTACTTCAGGATGACTTCGGGGCCTAGAGTAACAAGCACCTGAAGGCAGGTGACTTTCTCCCTTTAGAGAAGTATTTCGTAGATTTTTTTGAACTACGTCAAACTGGCACCATTCCAGCTCCCCTCCCCCCCCCCCCCCCCCCCCCCCCCTAATTCGTATAAACTTTTGGCGGGGCTAAATATATATTCTTAAAGCATGAGTAGGAGGTTCCCACCCCACTGATATCATGTACTTCTTTTGTCTCAAAGCATTCCTGAATCGAAGGTGCGAGGTGATGGCTTCTGCTACATCACCAGATTCCCCAATACGGTCTCTGTCATCGACCTTCCCATCCACCTAATGACTACAAAGATCAATTCTTCATGTCAAACGGGTTCAAAAACTGCACCCATCAGTATTTCAACTGTCCTTGTAAGTTTCTTAGCTCCTTGAACTTTGTACTTGAATTCTTTTTCAATTAAGTTTAAACATATTCTGATAGAGTTGTTACTTTGTGCAGCTATATATAAGAGAATGGGGCGGTCAGAGACCTTCGGAGGTCAATATGAGATGTTGGCTCGTATTCCAGCCAAGGAGAAGGAGTTTTAGATGGTAGTTAATGATGCTACCATGGTGGCCTACCAATTGTTCTGGAAAGATCAGACAGTGGCCATTAAAGCTCGAGGTCCTCCCCCCAAGCTCCCTCCTCCTCGAGAACTCATCCAAGTCGTTGAAGATGTTGAATAAGAGGAAGAGGTCGCGTAGCTGGTGCGCAAAAGAAAGGTCTCAAAATTGGGGGCAGCAGCCGGAACCTCCGGCCAAGGTAACCCATATAGAGAATTAAACCAAGTTGCTTCAAGTTTTAGGCTAGTTCGATTCAACCCAAGGCAACTCGTGAGTCGACACCCAGTTAATTCGGACTTGAACGTGACCCTCTTTCAATGTGTGGATCACTTGGTTGTACGCTACGACAATAGCTACCTCCAGTGTACCATTGTGGTAGATAACATCCTTCATTTTAGATCTACTATTTTTGAGAAATACGGTACAAACCTTTTTTTGTGGCCTTCCCTTTGTCCTGGTGTTTTTACCCCGGGTGTTAGGCAGATCGTGCATGAGCCTTCTCCAGATAAGGAGCCTGAACCATGTAGGTCCCAAAATGTAATAATATTAGAGTCTTCCCCTCTCCCGATAGTCCAAGAGTTAGAGGTTTTACCCAGCCCATATCGTAATCCAGATCCGATCATAGTGATATCCTCCTTTATCTCGGAGGGTAAGGCTCTTGCTCTATTCATTGCCTTGTATTACTGTAATGTCTCAAATTCCGTAAAGTGGCTTAGTGCCTGGAATTGGGGGGCAGGAGGCCCATAATTGATTTAATGCGTTATTATATGATTATATATGTTATCCAATAAATTAGCATTTGTGACGTGGCAAATAATCTCTTGACACGTGGCTGACACCTGGAGCGTCTGCTAGAGTATCGACCAGGAGACACGACAGAAGCAGGACAGACCTGTTTTACCACGACCAGACTGGTCGGTGGTTCCGCTGGCAAAGCAACATTTATGGAAAGATCTTATGTATCCCGAATTTATTTCATGCAATCTTCTGAATATCCCATGATTCAGGGGATAATATCTGTAACAATATTGGGGAACCCTCCATGAGCCTATAAAAAGCAGGAGATGGCTCATGGGAAGGGACCTTTTTTGGAGCCCGGAAATCATAGAAATATAGAAATTATCTGCGAAAACTAGTATTGTTTATGAGGAGTGTTGAAACTCATTGAGCCCAAGCTCTCTGATCACACTTTTGTTCCCATATCAATATCATTCTAAGTGGACGTAGGTCATTACCAGATTCTGGGGCCGAACCACTATAAATTACTGTGTTTTCTTTACTTTTGTCATTACGTTATTATCTATACATATTCGTCTATATCATTCATATTTTGACTCCGTATCAGTTGGCTAAATCGAGGGTCAACATTCTGGTGCTTTCATTGAGAGGGCGACTCATCATTGTTGATAAAACTAATGGCGAAAGCAGGGAAGAAAGCTGCTCAGACCGCCGCCGCTGCACCGTCGAATCCGCCACCTCCTCCTCCCCCTGCAAGCATGGCGGAAGATGAACCGCAACTAGATTTTGAAGAGGAGGAAATGGACGATGCGACTTTGAGGAGCACCTTGGGCACGTTGCAGGAAGAGCTGGCTAGTCTGAGAGCCAATCAAGAGACTGCCGCAGAAGCTATGGCAAGGCAGCAGCAGGAACTTGATCGTCAGAGGGAGGAGTTAAGCGAGAGACAAGCGGAGGTGGATCGCCGCCAGACTGAGGCCATGGCAGCCCTTGAAGCGGCCTTGCTGTTGGCCAGAAATCAGGCCGCGCCTGCCTCGCAGCCTAATCAACCTGAAACTGGGCCACCCCAGGGAGGTCCCAATCCTAGCCCACCGGTCCATCCTTCAAGTCCGCAAAGGCCTGAACAGCCCCAGATGCCCCATGACGACGTCCCACTGGACCCTGAGGCAGATCCACCATCCCACGCTGCTCGAGGTAATCCCCCGCAGCAAAGGCAGAATAGGGCCGAGCGACAGCCTCGTAGTCCTAGACGCCGCGAGAATGATGGGCCACACCAAGCGAACAGGGGTCACTACCCTCCTGGTAACAGGAGAGACTCGGAGTTAGGCTCTGCGGTCCGTGGATCCCAACAGCATGATAATGCACGGGGACATCGCGACCAGCGCAGGCCACCCCCTAACGCTCGGGGTGTTTCTGCCAGAGACGGGAATAGAGGGAACAACCAGTCTTACCATAGCCAGTCAAAGTTCAAAGATGGCCACGGCTACAACGAGGCTGACTCAGGCAAGAACAATGCTGATGGGAGGAACGGAAATAAAGGTAAGAGCAGGAGCCAAATACCTCAAGATGATCAGCCAAATAGACAAGATGCTGGGGGGCGACCCCGGCAAAATAATGTCTTCAACCGGCTCGGAGGTAGCGAGCAACGGAGAAGAGAGGAAAATCTAAGAGACATACTCAATGATCGTCGAGAGAAGTATGGTGAGAACATCCCCCCAGCAGCGGAGACCGTAGCTATTCCTACTGCCTTGCAAGCCCAGATAGACGCACTAAATCAGGCTGTGCAACAATTGGTCGGAGGAAGAACCTCTTTTATTGACCACGATAGAAGAAAAGGCACTCCATTTATCCAAAGAATAGCCAACGCAGAGACTCCCAGCAAGTTCA